>NW_009696048.1:0-16298 GCF_000703405.1 Apaloderma vittatum
CGGCCGTGTCTGTCCCGCGGAACGTGCCCCGCGCAGCCCCAGCCCGCAGGTTCACTCGGGAGGTCTGGAGCGACACCCGCTGTCCTGGCAAACCATCTAGCGGTGCGAGCTGGAATGGCTGAGAGGGGGCGAACGGGACAGGCCGCGGCCGTGGAACCCCAGAACGGGCTGGGCGGGAAGGGACCTCCGAGACCAACCCCCTGCCCGGGCAGCGACATCCAGCTTTGGGCCCCTCGCTCCAAGAGGGACGCCGAGCTGCTGGAGCTGGGCTGCCAGGCTGGAAAAGGGTTTGGACCATCTGTCCTGCGAGTAGCGGATCCTTAGCCTGAAGGAGATGGAGGGGAGACCTCATCGCTCTCTGCAACTACTTGAAAGGAGGGTGTAGCGAGGAGGGGGCTGCTCTGTTCTCCCCGGTGGCGAGTGATGGGGCAAGGGGAGGGACTCTTTACAAGAGTGTCCAGCGATAGGACAAGGGGAAATGGGTTTAAGTTGAAGCAGAATAGATTTAGATTGGACCTTAGGAAGAAATTCTTCAGTACGAGGGTGGCAAGACTTTGGAATAAATTGCCCAGAGAGGTTGTGGCTGGCCCCTCCCTGCAAGTGTTCAAGGCCAGGTTGGACAGAGCCTTTAGTAGCCTGATCTAGGTCAGAGGTGTCCCTGCCCATGACAGAGAGGTTGGATTAGATGATCTCTAAGGTCCCTTCCAGCCTAGGCCATTCTATGATTCTCTGAGTCTATGATCAGGCTGCTTTTTTTAAATAAAAAAAAACCTACTCTGCTGCAACTGCTTTCTTCACTAAGTAAATGAAATCATAATTATCTCAAGGGATCAGCTGGGAAACTAGGTAACAAAGGAGTCCATGTAATTGCCTTTATAAAACAGAAGCATACATGACATTTCTGGCTGGGAAAAGATTACGAACACAGCTCTTCCAGCTGTTGTAATCAAATTTAAGTTTTAAAGAGCTAATTGCTTAATGAATACTAATCGTTATTTTAATTCAATTAGTTTGTTGATAAGAAATAAACAAAAGCTCACTCACGCTAAGAAATCCCAGATGCAGGCCTTATGAAAATAGCTGGAGCTAGAGCTGTTATGAGTTGCACAACTGGCAGGGAATGTTTTGTACTTGGCAAAGCCAGATCTGCAGCGCTGCACCCGCACCTTAATAACGCCAGCGTATGTCACTTAGACAGATCAATATACACAGGCACAGCTCCCTATTTTTTGCGTGCTTTGTGATCAAACATGGTCTCACCGTAACGACCAATGATTGTATGGAAATAAGATACATGAATATTAACAGGGGCTGAACCAATCATTATAAAGGTCAAAATTAATAGCAGGCATTGTAGGCATGTTTATGTTAAAATATGTTAAAGACCATAATTTTGCATAAAAAAGTGTATAAATTGGCTGAATTTCTGTGATATATCCAAAGCATTAGGTGATTCCTGTGCTTCTGCAGCGCTGCGATAAAGAAGTGCCGGCTTATCTACATGTAGGTAAGTTCTTTTCATTTTTGCAACCTTTCCCTTTGAAAACCACAACACATCCAAAACCGTTCTATGATTCTATGATTCTATGATTCTGATTCTGTGATTCTATGATTCTATGATTCTATGGGTCGCAGGGCACCACTGCAATGGAGGTGCGTGAGTCTAAGCATCTCTCTCTACCCAGGTAGCCAAGATCCATTACCCAACCAACAGCAGTGAGTGAGGAAGCTGAATCCCCTTGAAAATAAATTCTGTTTTATGCTTCAGAGCAAAACAGGTATTTCTGAAAACAGGCATTGTTCAAAGTGGCTGCATGGTAACAGTGTTCAGGGGTTAATTGTTTGCAAAAACCCCCACAACCGAGTTTCTCATGCTACCCACACTTAAAACCTGTATCACACACAGGATTTTTTAACACAAAATATGAATAATATCTAAATCCCTGAATTTCAGCACTGCTAAGTTCCACAAATGTCCAGAAAAGAAGAAAATAAAATTCAGAGAGAAACTTGAGAGCTCCTACCTTTCAGTGCCAGGTTAGCTAATAAGCAACACGCCACGTGGCTGTCACTGCGCCGTCGCGAAGCCTCAGGAGAGAGGTTTTTGGGGAGAAGTTGAAGAAGTCTAACTGGAACCCGTAAGCCTGTACGTCCTGTGAGAACAAGGTTGTGTTCCCTACCTTTGCTGCATCTGAAATAACCAGAGCTCAGAGAATTTCCATGACTGCTCAGCAGCGTTTAGCCCCTCTGTGTGTTTTTACAGAAATACCTTTAGAAATGGGGCTGGGCAGGCACCTGGTGTTACAGTTTTCCTCTCAGTCCAAAACCTCTGAAGGGGAGAGAGAAATTACACAGAGAGCCCAGTGTCTGGTTTAAACAGGACTGACTCAGTGTCTGGACCCATAATAAATACAACAAATATAAACTTTCCGGCAGGGGAATGAGGAGCAGTGTTAAAAATGAAAGGATATGAAACTCATCAAAGTAAATGTGATTGTTTGATTCCCGAGCTCAGTTTCTTCATGTATAAACCACCACAAACACATTTAAAATATAAAAGCCGGCAATATTACACAGCTACCTTGTTTGGATTAAACCCAAAAATTATTAACTTAAAACGTGTACAGATCCTTTGAAGCCAGCATGAATGGGATAATCCTGCGAATACCGATTTCACATATCTATTTCCCACTTGAATAATATTCTAAAATGTATTGGAAGTGTTTTTTTTTCATTCACTATGATTTTGGTTTATTGATCGATGTGCACAGTTGCTACCGAATTTGGAGGGGGAGTAAAAAGACAGTTGTAGATATTAAAAATTTTCCTAACCTGCTCTTCAAATTTCATGAAAGTATGAACTGTTTTACTACTTCACTTTAGGTTTACTTCGAAGCAGTGAAAACCAGTAGTTACTACACTGTACCAATGTACAAAGGCAAAAAGCAAAAGCAGACTTGCAGTAAAATTGAAACTAATGCATCTTGCCTTTAAGAAATATGGTGAAATAATATGTAAGTTATTTCAAAATTCACCTAATTCAACCAAAAGTCAGATAGCTTTAAATCCTACATGTACTACACAGAACACTGACAACAGCTGAGCTTTGTCCCTTTTAACTGCAGTTCCACTCCGAGAAGTGGCACAAAGCAGTGCCCTGGGAGTTTGTTTGATGAAGAGGAGGGATCTCACCATGCTGTACAATTACTTGAAAGGACATTGTAGAGAGGTTGGTGCTGGTCTCTTCTCACAGGGAATTAGGGACAGAACCAGGGGAATGGTTGCAAGTTGCACCAGGGCAGGTTTAGGCTGGATATGAGGAAGAAATTCTTCATGGAAAGAGTTGTCAGACCCTGGCACAGACTGCCTAGGGAGGGGGTTGAGTCGCCATCCCTGGATGTGTTCAAGTGTCGCTTAGATGGGGTGTTGGGTGAGATGGTCTAGGGGTGACCTTGTAGTGTAGGGTCAATGGTTGGGCTCGATGATCCCAAGGGGCTTTTCCAACCTGAATTGTTCTAGGATTCTATGATGCTATCATTCATCTGACCGTTGTGCAACACCCATCACGCTTGTTTGGCAAGAGGCTTTTTTCCGAACTGTCGCCTCTGCAAAACCCAAAAGTGAAACTCTGTAAATGAAACCCTCTCAACTATAACCTCACGTAGGCTTGGCTATCCAAACTGCTCTCGGTGAATGGCTGCAGCTGTACGTACCTCGGCTGACGGTGACAAGGATGTGTTGCATCACAGCAGTTGCTCCTAAATCTACGTTAAAAGTTGTCCCAAAGTGAATCCCTTCCCTGAACCGTGCGCTGCAGCGTTCGAGAAGCAGGCCTGTCAATTTGGTAAGATGGCATCAGTTGCTAAGGCTGTCCCTTAGCTGCAGAATTAATCAGAGGAGCACAGAATGCTAATCTTGCATTTTGGATAGTTGCACAGCACTGAACCATTTGTTTCCTACAGAGACCCTGACAACGAAGTATAAATTGAAAAAAAAAGCCCTAACAATTTGGATTAAGCCATCTTTATGGCACTTTAAAATCTGTTTTATTCCAGTTTGCAACAAGAGCAGGAAGGCAGTCGTGTAATACAGTTTTACAAATCTCTTCTCAAGTAACAGGTTTAAATTTAGTTCTTCCTTGACTGACTCTTCCTTGGACTATAGCTCCAAAGATGCGGTTCTGCCTTCCGAGTATTTAACCACAGGAGTGCCTAACTGTAGTAGTCCAGCTTAAAATTAAACCTCTTGTTCATATTTAGGTAAAGGTGGGTTAGGAAGGCCCAGAGTAACTGAAACCCAGCTTTTGGATTGTAGCTGGTGCAGATTTACTCATCCTCTCAATGACAGTCACAGAAACTTATTTCTTCTTACTTGCCCTGTCTTGAAGGGAAAAAAAAAAAGCCCTGGAAAAGCAATATTTACCCCCAAACAAGTTGGTACGCTCTCTATGCACGTCCCTTGCACCACGAAGGTCCTGTTTTGCAGAACAACGTTCCGTGGCTCTTCGAAGACACTCAGGCTGAGCTCTTTGTGTAGCACCTACGGATACCGGCAGAACTCTCGGTTTGCTCAGAGCCTCTGCAGCCAAGTTCCCAGCGAACTGGGAGCCTGCCCGTGCAAATGCAGTTGCTAAACTGCAAGAACTTTTGAAAGGAAAAGGAGTTGGAAATTAAAAGCGTGCTCAAGGCACGTCTGACAGCCACTTGGGCTAACAATTCTGTGTTTGCAACTTAAATAAACCCACCCAAATATATACAGTGCCCTGGGAAGCAGATGTGAAAATGGGAGCACAGAGCAGCGCTGTTACACAGCGGGAAGTCTGAGTGACCAGGGTGTCAAGTAATGCCCGCTCGTTACATCAGTGCAGGGTTCTTGGCCATGGACAATCCATCACAATCACAGATTAAAACTAAACCGCCTTTAAAAAAGGAAAACCTTTTGCCAAGCTGATCTGGTTTTTGTTACGCAAAGTACTGCTGTCAGGTTTGGATAAATCAAGAGCTAAGTTTTTGTGCTTCTTGATTTCATTCTTCCCCTGAGTTCACATTTTCCATTTGCAATGTGTCTCAGAGGTTCTGAGATTTCACGCTGTCCATCCACACGCTATTAAGCGTTACGAGTCTGATACTGTTGCCTCATAAGTGGAGTTTTGCTCTGGACTATGCTCAAAGGGACCAGGTTTCTGTTTAACTTCTGACCCTGACCAAAGCCAGGCTGTGCCCAGCCTGGCGCGAAAAGCCCCGCTTGGACACCTCACCGCTTTCCCAGGGCCTCACACGGAGTCAGGATCATGAATAAAGATACAACAAACATCCTACTGAGTAATTCTAAATTCCAGATGACATCCCCTTCTAGATTAAAACTGCGTAAAAGTAAGCGTCTGCATAAGCAAAAGGTGAGTGGTTTCAAAGCGCACGTAGGTGCCACCTGGAATTCAAAGGGACGTGACATCAAGAAAGTGCCATTTCTTTCCATTGCTTGGTCATCTTAGTACCTGCTAGATTTTGCAGTTTGTAGTAACTGCCTTTCTTTTTCCTCATCTATCTTTAATTAGGAGCCAAATCTGTCTCAATCTGTTGCTTGCTTCTTCCTACTGGAAGTGAGAACAGTGAAAAAATAACCGCGCAAAACCAGGAATGGAGCACCTACATTTTGTTAAACTGATTGTCTTATCTTATTCCCTTCAGTGCATTTACGTCACTTTTACGCCTACCAATATTTACCATTCCTTTTGACTAATTCCTCAGTCCTGACAAAAGTGCTAGGACACACAAGGAACTAGGGAGCGGAAGAATTAAGCCCACAAGGCCCTCTACATCAGAGAAGCTCATTGTTTCAGGAGTCTGAAGCGAAATCCTACAAAACCAACGTGATGCAGATTTTGACCAAAGCAGAGCAGCGGGCTAATGCTGGTAATAAGTTTGCACTGGAAGCCTGTAAACCAGCTCAGGAAAAAAAAAATCTAGATAAAATGCTCCCGGAATCTTTTCAAACAGCATCTGTTTAAAAGAATTCTTTACACACAGTTACAATTTCTTTTCAGAGCTAGTGGGTCACTGGTACATACAGAGGTGAAGCAATCCAGTTTATCTAACGGCCACAAGCTTCTTCAAACGTGACAAAAGGAAGCCAGAAAGAGGAGGAATGTCAGGAAGAGAATGCTGTTGCCTAAGACAACCGTTTTTGGCTGGAAGGCTAGGATGGAGCAGCCTTAGGGCTATGAATTGATGTGGGGAAATAAGATCATATTTTTCATTATAGACCACATTATAAATTGATGATGGGAAAAATAAGATCTTTGGAGAGATTCAGTTGAGCTAAGAGAAGGCACAGGGGGATGCTGGCTTCTTCATTCCAACTTAAGCCACAGCATTTCTGATGATGGTCTGAGCAATCACAAGGGTTGGATTTTTAGTAATTTATCTGGATATTGCTAGAACTTTACTCCCTGTTAGCAGGAGAGATAAGCGGATGCATTAGCTCACTTCCTTGAGATGAAGCACTCCAGCTCTTGCTGACCAGCCCTGAATCACTGCCATGACCCCGACCAATTGGCATCGCTCATCTTTGAAGGGACACGCAGCTCCGGAGGAGCAGGAACAGGAAGGCGAACAGGAGGAGAGGGATGACAAGCAGGAAGGGGGCTTCCAAAGGCCAGCTGATCCTTTCGTTCCCTTATGGGGACTACTGTCGTTCTAAAAGTTATTTTGTCTTCCCTGATGGGCACAATGGCACGGCAACGAGAATCAGTTGACTCTTTGGAGGAAGAGCGAGCCGTTACAACAGTGCCATGAATAAATCCAGATGTATTCTAGAAGCTGACTCATAAAATAATTAGCAGATATGCTTTTTCAGAGCACTTGTCCCTGCCCTCCAGTTAAGCTTTGTCCAACACTATTTGATAAAAAAACCAACTCAACACTACCCTAAACCAACACAGTCCTAAAGTGCAAGAAGCCCTCTTCATAGGACGTCGACCTCCCCTCCAGTCTGTCACTAGATGCTTGGTTGCTGGCCTGAAAGTCTTGATATCATGGGAAAAAAACCCACATATATTGGGAGCTCCTAAGCGATTTGGCAGAAGATAACTGGTATTTCGACATCCAGCTTTTACAAGGGGCAATATGGATATTCCATGAGCTCTTCAGATGATAATATCAGTGGGGTGTTTAAATCCACCACAACGAGAATTAAAAATTAATAAAGAATAAATGTTTTTGAACTCTCACTTGTCACGTTTTAAAGACACTCAGAACTTAAAAACTATTAATTGTAGGATGGATTAGTCAAACTCATTAAACCCCAACCTAGATATTCCTTCTCAGAATGTAACAGCAGCCTTAATTTTTGTGTTAATTTATGTTGGATTTTTTTTTTTAAATCATTCAAGTTAGTGTACCCCCACAGCTCTGGATGGAGCAAGAATTTGGGGCGGGCTCAGTTAAGCATCCTGCACCTCACCGTGATGGAAGAGATCAATTACTGCCCAGCTTAGTCAAGTAATTTGAGTCAGCGTTGGAAAGATGCGTCCTATGATCACAAGCTCCAGTCCTGCTGCATTAAGATGCGAGCTCCATGCTATAACTTGCATGGATTTTATGGTTTTCTTACCCTTAACACTATTTATTGATTTTCATTTCAAACCACACAGTTCTATCAGTTGTACTCGCTGACTTCCCCCGAAGTTAATGACAAGACCTATTCTCTTAGGGATCCAGTGTGGTCACTCTGATAACCTCGTGCTTTATCTCTTATGACTCATGTTGTTTGCTCTCATTCCACACAGCTCAATATTTGTTTACACTCTGGATTAATTCATATTAAAGTTTCTTGCTCTTTCCCGTAATGAATATTTTGCATAAATGGGATTTTTCTAAGTAGATAGATTTGCTTCTTTTAAGGGTAAAAGAAAAGCTAGAGAGGACTCACCGTTTTTAGTCAAGAACCCACTTTCCCAGGGAATACCACTCCAGGTTTGTTACCCGAATGCAGAATCTGAAGGAGTATTGCTCAGCTCTGACCACAACTACAAGCTTTTATAAGGGTTTGCAAGTGGGGTATCTGTGAGATTAGTGGGGATAAAGGAATATTTCAGAGTGTTCAGGGGATAAGCAGAGATTGTACTGATTGTGTCACGCTGAGCTGACGTTTGTTCGCTTTCTACTTTTACCCAAACAAGTTTTGTCCAGTCACAGGGTGGACAAAAATAAACGGAGTGGCACCTCATCACTCATTCCTTCCCGTCACCACCTCTGCTGCTACGAGCGCTTGGTTGGCCCTACGGCCCAATCACAGCCTAGATTTACCATGAAGGGTAACATCGAGTTGCCTAGGTAAAAAAATAGACAACTATGAAGTTGTACAGACCCTAAAATCCTTTCTTTAGAACGAATCAGAACAGAGCGCTGGGACCACAGTTCTCCAAGCCAAGAGGAAGCTTCTCTCCGATATCCCTGGACCCTTCCTGCACACTCACGAGGGGAGATTCCAAACAGCTGATGCCTCTATATGAATCTTTAAAGCAAAATTCTTTTAGATGCACTTCAGAACGTTTAGATGTACTTCAGCCCTGGCCAGCTGCCTGGCTCAGCAATAGAGCAGGGGAAAAAAGACCAGCTCTGAGCAGAAATCCTCAGAATCCTTGAGAGCTCTTCCAAGAGCAGAACCACCAGAGTTCCTGCACAGGGAGGCTGGAGTTCAGCATCACCAGCCTTTCCCTGGTTCTCGAGTAGAGGTAGCACGTTTCATTAAGGAGCTGGGACGCTTCCAAAAAACCACACATAGCTTTTCAGGCCCATAAAGCAGAACATAATTACACCAGATAAAAAATAAATATTCGTTTGCAATTTTGGAACACATGAAATCATGAAATTTCCTGGATGTGAGTCTTCTGCGTATTGACTTTGACTGTGCTACGTGAAGATGTAATAGCCGGATGTTTGTAAGCTCCTCGCACCTGGCAGCCTCACCTGGAGGAGGAGGGTGGAGGAACTTTACTATGCAAATTACTTCTCTGAGGAGTCAGTCCGGAGGATATAAATATTAATGGAATCATGTCAAGCAGTTCTCTGATAAATTACTCCCACCAAAGACACATGGAATCCTATGCTCTGGCTCTAGTAGCAGGAATTCTAGTCGGTTTTGTATTGCTGGTTTTAATTGCAACTTATGGCAAGTCTTTCAAGGCAGAGATCCCTCCCGACGTGGACCAGCCCTCAAAGCTCTGCCTATACCACTGCGTATACACTCTGATGGAAATTCTGGTGAGTTTATCTGGCTTGTGATATTGTGATTTTCAAGAAAGGAACAACCTGAGTAGAGCTATGAAGATACGCATTTAAATATTACAGCTATGTGTAACGGGAATCCCATAGCAACACAGGTTTAAAGATAAAGGCCAAAGTTTGATTTGCTATTCTGTTACTGAACACAAAATCAGTCGGTAGGAGATGAGTTCTTTCAAATACTGAGATATGTATTCTTACGCCGCAACTGTAATTTGATTGTCTTCTATAATGAAATGATTGCTCCTGTGGATGACAGAAGAGGTGTGGATATAATTTTTATGAAAAATAATAACTAAACCTTCTGTATCTTAATGCACTTTGATATATTTAAGGCACTTTCCTAAATTTTAGAACTACCTACAGTAATTCTCTTACTTGTGATTCCGTTCTTATTTCCACAGTGACTAAATTACCGTATCTTAGTTAAATATCATGGAATCACATAGGTTGGGAGGCACCTCCAGAGGTCATCTAATCTAACCTGCTGGCCAAAGCAGGTTCAGCTGGACCTGCCAGCACTTATTTAAGAACTTGTAAGGCAGACCCCCTGGGCTGTGTGCTTTGACATCAGGGAAAGAAACAGCTCTTGCCCAAAAAGCTTTCCGAGCAGGCAACAGGAGCACGCGGGAGCAGCCTAAGCCCTGCAGCATCTGTCAAAAGGAAGGCTGCAGGTACATCAGGGTGGTTTCACTCATGTTTGTACAGAGCGCATCTCACGTGAAGGCATTCTCTCGTGCCCTACTTATACATCATGAACAGAGTTTATCAGTCATAGTTTCAGGCCCGCAGCTGTAAGGGGGATTTGTGGCGCCATCAAAGACTTTGGCATGTTGCGTGGACTTACCCAGCACCACCCACCAAACCCAGCAATTGCCCTTGGTGCTGCGCTGGCCTCGGCCACACGTGCCCTTCTGCACCGCCTGGCATGAGAGAGGAGTCTGCCCTCCTTACATCTCTCACACTGCTTTTCACGCTAAGCTATATATAAAATTAATACAATAATGTGATTATAATACGATAATAAGACTGTGTGTTATTAAGTTCTTTATGTTTCTATACTGGGCTGGATGAAAACATTCTTTCAGATGATTCTTTTTACCCACTTTTACAGCTTCTAAGTGGCTGTTATGCAATGGCACATATTCTCTCTTCACTGCTAATATGTTCCATAAATTTCAGCTTCCTTTTCCTGGATAGTTTTAAAGATGCATTTCACCATTTACCATGCATCGAATCTATTTCTCTTCTTTTTTTCCAAAACTTTAAGACATCTGCTGGCACTTCTGGTGATTTTCTACCTTTATGTTTACACTCAGGGAAGTAGCCCTCACAGTGAGGACTTCACAGGCTTCTTACAAAGTGCACGATGCTCTGTGCATGGCGCATGCACAATGCGCACACCCTCAGCTTCCGATGACTGCTGCTCAACTTGTGCAAGCGATGTGTCTGCCTGTACTGTATGTTGCAGTAAAGCCCTCTTTTTTCTGCAAAACAGGACAACCTTTTCCTCTTTTCTTCCACCTTACTTGCAATGTGTCTCAGACAAGCTACAGCAAGCGTTAAATGTGCACACAAGTGTCACGGCCATGATGCTCCTGCTGCCTTTGTCCACACACTGTCATAAAGAAATCGATGGCAATCCCAAACAGAAGAGATGAGAGAAAGCCTCTGAGCTCACCTCCTAGCTTTTGTTTTATTCTATTCACACAGCTCTGCATTCAGCCTACCTGTGCTTATTGCACTGTGATACAAGCTTTGGTGGTCGGTATTTCAGCTGGCAAAGCAGAGCACTTCAAAGTGACTTACAGAAAGCTGTCTCATGTAATCTTCAAGTCCATAAAGCTCAAATTGAGTGGTTTTTGCTGGTTGGCATGTGATATCATAATTATTTTTCAAGTAAAAATCTGGTCCCCATATGATCTTCCACATAAAAAGCCAATTTGGGCCAGAATTCAGGTGCTCCATCAATTTTTCAAAGACCCTATTTCACAAGAAAAGGAATGCTGACGGGCTGATGTGGGTCCTCCTTTTCTGACATGTACACACATTTTAGAACCTGGCTTAGATATTTCACATCTGTCTAGGAATAGTCATAATTCTTATTTTTTGAGTGTATTGTTATTGGTTCTGAAGTGTTTTGTAGTTACTGATCAAGAAGTTTTTCAAGAGAATACATACCAAAGTCCCCATTCTCCTTCATGATGGTCTTTTTGCTGAATGTGAAGGTGTCTCTGTGATGTCAGGAGCTTGTAAGGTAAGGAAAGGAAAGAGGGTATTTCAATAGAATGCTCTGATACCACACTTATTAGATATAGTACTACCCATCATCTGAAAGCCCTGTAAAAACTCAAGAATGTTTGAAAGTACCGGTGAGATTGACTAAGCACGGCATGGCGTTTCTGCCAAGTTCAGCCTTTCCAAAATCTTATCTCTGATGAAAAGACTGACTTAAGCGCTTGGAAGAGTTTTTGGAAATTGCTGTTTGGGGAAGGTTCTATTAACCCTGGGGTTTCTGCCATGATTGCCTTGGCTCTTATTCTCCTCTTCATCATGATATCTAAACCCGTGTTTTCAAATACGAGGTAAGAACTATATATATCCATTTGTCTCTAGGAACTGGGACTTAAAACACCCCAAGCAGTGCTGGCAGTTGCGGCACAGTGCTGTGAAAAAACTCCAGATCATCCCTGGGCTCCCATCTTTGTTTCTAAATTATTTTCTCTCTCTTCTTTCTAAATTATTTTCTCTCAGCTCATGGTGGTTTCTTTTGTGACTCCTCACCCAACTTGTTTACTGCAGCCTGGTCTAGATTTTTGGGAAGAAAGAATCCGTGTTGTTTGAGAAAGGCCTTGGTGAGGAACGGGCTGTTGTAACATACTTGAACTAGGAGATCTTACTAGGAGATCATATGTGCATGACAGCTGGGATCACGCTCCTAGGCAAGTTCTGCCTCTTTGTCTTTCACATCAAAATTACTATTTAAGGCCGATATTTGAATTGTCTCTGAGGGAGCCAGAGCAGATCTAAATTAAACACAAGGCTGGAAAGAACAACTGGCAGGAGCACAGCTGGCCATGAGCTCACAGGGCATTGACACAGCAGGGCCACGGAGGCTGCTGCTGCCCACAAGAGAACAATACAATTTGCAAATTGCTTGTGATGTTTATCATCATTCCAGAAGAATGAATTGTAATAGTCTATGGGGCCAATTAAGTCACCACTTAATTGGGAAAGGCAATGTTGTCCCTAGCAGGAAATGCATCCATTACAGCGCGTGTTCAAATTAAAGGATTCCGGTGTGATCTTCAGGCTCTCTGAATTGTCAGCAGTTGACGGGACTTGGATAAGAAAATGTTGTGCCATATTTAACAAACCTCCGCCGTTTTCAGAATATTTGTTTCTCTAATTAGATATAGGAAACTGTATGGCCATTTCATAAAGACCTGTGAGATCCTGAGAAAGGCAGCAGTTTCGCGGCTGGAGGAGGAGATAAGGTTTACAACCATTTTCACCAGCTCCTCATTAAGGCCAGCGGCCCCTCCTTATTGATTAAGGGCACTAATGGTTTTCTTAAAGCTTGAAGCTTGTTCTTACTGACCCTGTGGCACGGAGATGACCTAAAACCCACTAAGTTACCCAACCCTGCACACAAACTGGCCCCAGTCTGTTTCTCCCAGTAACTAAATGCTGCTGTGCTAGGGACACACACTTTAAACTGCAGTACACAGCCCCACTTCGTAATCTACGGAGATGAACAGGCATCTCCAGGGCATGACTGAACACACCCGACACGGGAACCCTCCTCAAGAAATGCCTCTTTCTCTCCACTGATTAGAGGCTTGAGCCTCAGGTCGTGACTCCAGCTGCCATACCTCAGCAAATACCTGGCGTGACTTGCAAGTCCAGACCACGGAAACTAGAAGGTATTTATATAATATACTTCATGGAACAGGTATTACAACATTCTAGAAATAATGGTACCTCATGAGGATGTACATTTTCACTTTCGTACCTGAGATCCCAAAGCCACTGGAGTTACCTGTCGTGATCTTACAAAGGGGCAAACAACCAGCACAATTATGCTAAACATAATCTAGAAAAAGACAGCCTGGGGCCTTCATAAAGACCTGAATTCCCTGTACTCGTTTCTCATTTTTCCTGCTCTATGTACGTAGGCAAAGAACTTGGAAAGCTTGGGTATCTTGAAGGAGCATGTACTTATGAGGCTGGTGGTTGACGGACTGCCGCCGTGCAGGGATTCAGAGCTCTGCGTAAAGGATCTGCATTTTGAGGAGGTGCCAGTGAGGATTTACCTCTCAAAAGCACCAGCTGCAAGCAAACGGAGAGGAGTCATCTTCTTCCATGGAGGATGCGGGATTTTCGGAAGCATCAGTAAGGAACTGGAAGAAAAAATATGATTATTTAAGACTGTTAACCACGTATTTTTAAAAACTCTCCTTAACCTGAGAAGTGACTGAAGCTTAGTTTGAGAGATAAAAAGCACTTAGTGTTTTGTTTCGTAAACTCTCTAATCTGCATTTATTTAGTACCTACATTATTTTTTTACAGGACAGAGCAATCTTTATGACAATGATACTCCTTACAGTAAGCAGTGCTGGTAAAGAAATAAGTTATTTTTTTTGGTCTGAAGACCTGACAGAAGTTATTAACACCTGCAGCCCTCCCCCTGCTCTCTGCAGCGCATTTACTGGGACTTCTACACACAATGTTCACGGCAGTTCGGGCGGCGCACAGCCGCCGTTTTAGAATGTATGCCTTGATGCACGTACTTTAGTTATGGTGTCCGTTTCGTCCCAGTTTAATTGCTTAGAGAAAGCAGATAATTGCAAACATGGAATTTACAAAGAAACTGTTCTACAGGCAGTAGAGATGCACACATCTTAAATGGCATTAGAATTCTGTAATTGAAAGAATACACCATTGAGTAAACACCTGTAAACCAAATCTTCTGCGTGCAGCAAATTCAGAATTAAGGTGGAAGGAAAAGTCAACATGTCTTTAAATACATGAAAAGAGCCATTTTCCTGCCCAGAACTTTACCATGGAATAACTGTATAATTAGACACCGTGACACAATCTGGATGCATTAGATTTCTGTCGGAATTAGCCACACAGAAATACAGATTTCACAGGGCATGTCCCAGCTGCTCCCTTCATCTCTGCCTCAAATCCATTTAGACATGGCTGCCATACCACGATCAGCTCTTCCACAGCACAGTGATACCACACACCCAACTCAGACTCCCATTTACTATTTTAAATAAGTTTTCACAAAGTTCTCAAGCCATTTTATCCCTTACAATGGCTCTTAGCAGTTGTGCACAATGATCCCAGAGCGGATCACCCAGTTCCACCCCCCGCCACGGGCAGGGACACCTCCCACCAGAGCAGGGTGCTCACCGCCCCGTCCCCCTACATGTGTGAACTTTCCCGTGTGTCCTCATCACCAAACTCTAGACTAGTTTCATCTTAGAGAAAACGTGGCCAGCTCCCTACACAGGCAAGGGGCCCGCGTTCCATCATGGCAGTATGCCGAGGGTGGGAGAAAAATAAAAAAGGGTGACATTGCTTCCATTATTGTAAGATATTAATTACATTAACAACATTTCTGCTTCAGGAAGCCATGAAAGAATATGCCGGTACATAGCCAGAAAATCCAATTCGGTGGTTGTGTCTGTCGGGTAAGTGAGCTCCAGCCAGCGTTGCTCCCAGAATTAGACAGTTCCTCCACGTCCCCGCCTTGCTCCCCAGCGCCAGTGCCCACCCTGTACTTACATTTCCTCAAATGTAAGAAAAGAGACTGAGCTGTGCTGTTGTCTACCCCTGAGCTGCTGCTTTGTGTGAGCGAGCACGTGCCATGAAATGATGGTGAGAAAGACCTGATACAGGTTTATAAAGTTCCAAAAGTAACCCCCGCCAGCTGCTTGCTCATTTTACATCATTATCACCGCAAAAATCTTTGCCTTTGCTCTTTTCCCAGTTTCAGCTGTTAATATTTAGGGGGCTTTGGAGCTAATTTTAAAGAGTAATATACCTAAAATTTAACATTTAAAAAACCCACCCTGCATGGATCAGTGCTTTCTCTTAAAAGATGTTTTGCTTATGGAAAAGAGCTGATGGCATGAAGAAACTTTAGTTTCCAACAAATTCTGCCATAAAAACATCTATTACTAAAGAATTCTATTAAGTTGGGATGAACTGGTTTTGAGAACGAGTTACGTATTCCATATCTTTTCTGGGTAAGTCACGATGTGTTTAAAGTGACACTGAAATAAGACGTTGATGTCCTTTTACTCCCTAGTTGTTTTATTTATGAATCCTTGAATTAATTTCACGGAAGTGACAAAACAAACGCAGAAGCCATGCCTTTCAGCAAACAGCAAAGGGTTACGAGAGAATGCCTGCACTGTTACATTGGTAGCATTTATTTCTTCATTATTGAACTTAATCTTCTCCAGAAAGCCCTAAGACCACAAATACAGAGAATAAAGAACCATGGCTGTCAAAAACGTAGTCTCAAAGTAGTTTTATATGTTACTGGAATCAAATTACAACACTTTAACTCAACTGAGTATCTGCCTGTTACACCTGCCTTGCTTTTCATTCTATGAAAGTCAGTTTAAGAAAAATCTGAAGAGGTTGTTATGGAACATCACCCCCCTGTAATTCACTTGTTCCAATTAATAAACTACAGGAACGAATTGCCCACCAGAAGCTATTCTGTCAGCACAGCGCATTTACTCTAGGGAACTTTATAAAGTAGTAGATTATTAAATTATTGGGCTTTTACTCAAAATGTAACCATAATAATAACAGACAATACTGTACTAATACATAATCACCGAGTAATCCGTGTCCCCAGTGTAAAAGCTGAGGGTGCAGGACGTGGCAGGTCCCATGGGGAGGCAGGGGGTTCGGGCTCTGCGGGCACAGGAGCAAAGCCCAGCGGAGAGCGGGAGCTGCCACCAAGTGATTCTATGATTCTATGAA
>NW_009696048.1:16325-40080 GCF_000703405.1 Apaloderma vittatum
AGCGGCAACCGAGCACCCCTGTGCTCGGTGTAATGCGGGCGATGGGACCGCGCTGCTCAGGCCCTCCTGCTCTTAGAGGAGGCTGGAACAAACCTCAGCGATCAACGGTCTCTGTACTTGGACAGCGCCAGGAAGGGAAGCTGTGCTGGTTTGCTTCAGCATGCAAACCCTGCAGTCAGTAACCCTGGTTTGGGTGAGTTTTTGGAAAAGCACGGGACACAACGAAGCTGACACTTTCAGGAAATTTGCAGATTGACACCTTTGTGCAAGGGCTGTCTTTTGTCCGCTGCAGGTACCGTTTGTCACCCGAGAGCGAGTACCCAGCCCAGACTCTGGACTGCCTCACTGCCACCGAAAGCCTTCTGAAGACTGCTCAAAACCACGGGGTGGATCCCGAGCGGGTTATCGTTTGTGGGGACAGTATAGGGGGCACCTTCACTGCTGCTGTTTGCCAAGAACTGGGAAATAGAAGAGATATCCCGAAGATCCGTGCCCAGGTACTGATCTACCCATTTCTCCAAGCACTGAACTTCAATCTGCCATCTCACCAGAAAAACGCTTTCATCCCCTTCTTGTCCCGGGAACGAACGGCCTATTTTCTTCTGAAGTACTTGAATAAGGACTGCTCTATGAAGGAAGCCATTCTGGCAGGCTCTCATGTTCCGGAGAGTATACATTTGAAATACAGGAAATGGATAAATGCAGATCTTATCCCAGACAGATTTAAGCTGGGCTACAAACCGCCATTACCCGCTTCCTTTTCCCCTCAAGTCCATGAAGAAACAAAAGAACTGTTTCACATCAGAGTTTCCCCACTGTTAGCAGAGGACGCTGTGGTTTCCCACCTACCCGACACCTGCATAATCACGTGTGAGCACGATGTGCTCAGAGATGATGCGCTGCTGTACAAGAAACGGCTGCAGGACAACGGTGTCCAAGTGACCTGGCACCACATGGAAGGCGGCTTCCACTGTGCACTGGGGTTTTTTGGTTATGGGATCTTCTCTTTTCCATCGTCAAGTAAAATGGTGAACCACATTGTAAACTTCATAAAAGGCTACTAAAATGTTTTTCTGAGGCCGGTGAACTGGTGTGCAGAGTGCATTTGAATTAACTGTTTACTAGTTACTTGTACCTAAGAATCTAGGCAAGAAATAACACGTTCAGATGAGCATCCTGACTCCTGATTTTCAATTGCTATTACTTGGGAACATGAGGTATTTTTCACCTTTTTGTTTTTTAACCCATTAAACAGTGTGCTTGTTTTGCTGTTCTCTTCTTATGTTGCAAGAATTATTGTTCTCTTCTTATGTCACAGCATAAAAACTCACCAAAGCCAAAAACATTTTAAATCAGGCCATGAGTAATCTGCAACGTGCACACGCAATAGCCACATAACACATGAAAATCAACTGGGGGGCACAGATAAAAAGCTCCCCCAACACCCCTGAAGACTGAAGGTACTTTCCGTACTTCTGCGATGAGCACTAATCCTTGTCAGACCATGTGTATCGGCCTCCAGTAGCTTAGGATTTGTCTGTACAAATCTCCGGGAGGGAACTGGGTGTACTTACAAACCTGATGTTAGAGGGGAACGGCTGACACAGAAGGGAGGGACAGAACTGGGAGCTCTGTGAGACGGCCACCTCTAAGTGTCCACTGGCCATGCAGTGAGGGAGAACCGCACAAACATCACCAGGTGTCCTCTAAACTGTGTTCTACAAAGCTCCTTTCTCAGAAGGGTTTGGTTGTGTTCAGTGAAGACAGAGACACAGTGGTTTTTTGCCTTTTCATAAACGGATAAATAATCAACCTGTTTACTCAGAACCTGGAGAGAAAGCGTGTGAACTACATGGAAGCTGCCAACGCAATTTCTGCGAATATCCAAAACGCAAAGGAAAGAAAAATAAGCTGAGCTCAATTGTTACGCTGCTTATTAGGACAGATCCACCTTTCCTAAACACAGATGCTAAGGTAATTGCTATTGCATGTCAAAACAGCTGGCCACACAACGCCTTGGAATGGTAAAATATTTCATCATTGTTGTGCAACCACCCTGCACTTGTAACATCTATGCACACGCAAGTGTAGAAAGAAGCAAGTCTGCAGCTTCATTCTCTGGCAGCCAAGCTGCGAGTAGGAAGAAAATGGTAGGTTAAATTCTTTGTGCTGTCACCACACTAATTAAATATGGTGAGAAGTTAGCAGTTACCCATCTCTGGAGCAAGTTCTTTCTTGTGAATTCTTGTTCTCCAATCCCTCTCAGAAAATGAAATCGTGTTTCTTCATGCTCTGTTGGCACAACAGATATTCGACTTGTTTCGTTTTTCCTATTGCAAGTATCAGCAGTTTACTCTTCAGGCAAAGAAATTCTTCCAGGAATAAACAACGCGATAAAGTTCCAAATGTTCCACTGTTGGGGGATTACAGGATTTGCCCTAGTTATGCAACCTGACCTGAAATTGGGGATTCACGCTGGTTTCTGATCTCAAGATGAAGGTTGGCAGCTCTGGTGGGCTCGCGGTGCCGCTCTCTGCTGTGAAAGCTCTGCAAAAAGCTGGATGGTGTTTGAGCAGTTAATTCTCGCCTGTTCTGCCACAGCTCTGCCGCTCTCTGTGCCTGAGCAAGCGGGCTTAACCTTACCTCGAGCCTGACTCCAGGAGCTTCAGTCAAACCTGCGAGAGTCATTCGCCTTATCTTTATTTAAGGCAATTCTCATTCACGGCTGGCTCTGCTCTGCATCTTCCGTACCAGGCTGTTCTTTTGCTGATTCTTTGCAGGTACAGAGATGGCTGGAAGCGCCAGAGCGAAGGATGTCCACACAGCGCCACTCTGTATGTTTTACGTTACGAGATGATCACGTATGATCACACAATATTTTACGCACATCTCAGTGCGACGTGTCTTACACTCCTCATCAGTTCAGCGATCTGACTTTTTTTTTCCTTTTCATTATTCATTCTCTGGACTTACACCTCACTTAGGGGTCAGTGTCTGAACTCTACACTGATCTACTGTTGAGATTTTTTCCAAGGTCCTTTTTCTGTAGGTCTAAATTTACAGCAAATCTTAATAAACTGGTCTTTATAATACATCAGCATAATTATTAGCTCTCTTGAGCACATGCAATTTAATCTGTAATGGTGGTCATAACCATGGTAGTGCAGATGGGTGAGCAGAGAACAGCAAGTGCTCAGACAAAATATTCCTTTTTCGGTAGCGACTCTCTCATGTTTTCTAAAATTTAGAAAGCCACTGTCTCCACAGAACTTCCTGTCCTCTAATTTATTTTAATTACTTACAGATCTGCTATGTGTCTTGCAGTGCCAAGATAAAATGTTTGTTCATTTGAAGACGTTTTATAGTTGCCAAAGCATGTAATTAGTTTTCAAAATTTTCACTCATTTGCAGATTTTTTTTCTAAGGGAAAGATAAAAAATATTTTTTACCAGCCTCTTTCCACAGGCACTTTGTGACGGCATGTCCATCTCACTGCACAAGCTACAGTCAAGTGCTTAAAACACAACTGATGACAAACTTGCACCGCCAGAATTACGAACACCGATGTCTTTTGATAGGGAATTACACTTCCAGGGAAATAATCGCAGATGCAAGTGCACACACACAAGATATCGCGTAAAATACGCCATTGCCAGATCTTGTCAGTGCTTTGCAGCCACGGCAGCCAGAGTCCGCCAGTGAGGCCCTGAGCAGGCTGCTGGGGTTCTCACTTCACACTTCAAGCACCAGATGGCTCCCACGCTCCGCAGAACCCGGCGGGTCCCCCCGCACCTTCTCTCGGGGACCTGGTGGGTCTGTTCCAGCCCAGGGGCAGGGCGATGCAGGGACGGGCAGGGCCACCTCCCCAGCACCTGCAGCTCCCCAACAGCGGAAAGGCTGAAGGGTGCCAATCCACCACTGGCACGAGTTCGGGCACTGATGCTTAGCTCTTCACTGGAAATTAATACGAAAAGCAGTCCTTGGGTAGGAGAAAAGGAAATTCTGGCATCAGGGACCAACGCCTCTCTATCCTACAGGAGCGAGGGTTAAGGTTTAAAAATGGGAAGCTGAAGGGAACAGACACTTGTAAGATTATTTAAGGAATGGCTCTTCACCTTGGGACTCAGCCAGTCTGTAAATTGCTGAGTCTACACTTATAAAACATTTAAAAACTAGTTAGTTTCTCCTACAGCTGATAGCGTCCAGTCCGTGTGTGCAGCCTCTGGGGCTGGCAGCAGCGATGTGATGGGCAAAAAAGTGCCACTTGGCCAAAAAAGTGCCAGACCTGCCAGCTGTTGGTAAATGCCTCCCAAGGACTGGCACCAAAAGGACTGAGAAAACTAATGAACAATGGGTGGCAAAAACCTGAGCACAAAGGATCTGTCACACTTCTTTAGGTCCCCAGAGGGGCCAAATCTGATAAGAGCACTTAGACCACACCTCGCTCTGCACAAAGCTGGTTAATTATCGGGACAGCACAAAGCTGGTTAATTACTTTCCCTTCTAATCACCGAAGAAGGGAGCTGCAAACACATTTTGTGTAACACTATTTCCAAAGGTTCTTGTTCGCACTATAACAAAGCTGAACCCTGCATGCACCTCTGTCCTGACAGGTTTGAATCCACCACTTCCATTTCCCAAGAGAGTGTCCCAATCAGGAGGCAATATGCCTTTCACCAGCACCCCTTATCCAGCTGGGCCATGATCAAGTGCCACAAGGAAAAATAAACAAAAAGGAACCTGATTTTACATTTAGCATGTAAGCAACCTGCTGGCAAGGGAGCAAGAGGGAACAGAGATGAAAGTGTGGGAAGAGTTGCTGGATAAGATGAAGAAACAGTCTGGGCAGATGAACAGGACACAGAATCAGCTGCTTCTCGGAGAGCGCATCACCAGACTCAAAAATGGAGTTCCTTCCCGTTCGTTCTAACAAATAATAAACAATTTCTAAAGTCAGGAATCATCTGATTCTTTCCTGTGCAAGTCATGGATTATGCACAGTGAAGCTCTGGGCTTCTCTGGACTGAGTCACATTTTAATACACATCTCAGGCTCAGGTCATGCCTTTACTGTATATTTAAGGAAAACGTTTTACACACTCCTTTTACACATGCCACTATTTTTTAGAGTGCAAATCAGTTGCCTTCACAGTCTGAGCAGACTGGTAAAAAGACCCTACTCCCAAAGGTAACATCACATGAGCTTAAAAAGCTTTGCTTTAGAGATGTCTTATTCCAGGTTAAATTTGACCACTAATGATCTGTGTACTGACGAAGACGTCAGTTCCAGAGGAAGGCACCGATCCTGAAGCTCACCATCGAGTACTCACAGAGTACACTGGAAAGAGAGGGCTGCTGCTAGCATGAAACCACGAAGCCCAAGTCCAGCTGCCACCAGCTGGAATTAGACTTCTACCCAGACTGACACTGGGAAGCAATATATTCATGAGAAGACTGAGACTGCAGTGCTCTAGGGCCCAGCCAAGGGGCTGTGAAAACACCCGACATAAACCAAACACACAGAACCTTTGGTTCAGTCTTTCACCTGTTGGAGAAAAGCTACTACCCCTAAACCATCTCACCCAACACCACATCTAAGCGACACTTAAACACATCCAGAGGTGATTGAGTCGCCATCCCTGGATGCGTTCAAGTGTCGTTTAGCTGTGGTGTTGGGTGAGATGGTTTAGGGGTGACCTTGTAGTGTAGGGTTAATGGTTGGGCTCGATGATCCCAAGGGGCTTTTCCAACCTGAATTGTTCTAGGATTCTATGGTTCTACCACGGGGGATGAGGCAAGAGGCAAAGCACTGACACTCCAGGCTGCAGCTGCTTCTAAAGATGCAAGGGCATAGCAGGGTAAAAAATCAGTCATCAGAGGTGACTAAATGTGGTTGTGCCGGTGAAACCTTGATTTCACTAAAAGCCTGGAGAAATAAGGAGTGGAGGCACAATAAATCAAGAAACTGAGCAGCTCTTAAAGTGATTACTACGAAATCCTGTTCCACGGGAACTCCGAGGAACTCTGAAATAGCACAGACTTGACTGTACTCAAGAAATAGGGAGAGACATAAGTTTTTGTCTTCTCATAAAAGTGATGCTACAAATGATACATCAAGCACTGGTTCTGTGGTGATGGGCAGAGACTCAAAGCATGTCAGCTGCAAATACGAAAACCTGCTTATGCAAGTCTCTCCCATGACTAATTGTTACTGTCTGTTTAATTGTATGGTTTGATTGCCACATGTTTCTATATTCCTGTTGGCAATTTTAAAAGCTGGATGATGGGATATGAAGCGAATCGCTAATCCTGTGCCTTTACTTTCAGAAATCTTTCAAAAGTCAGAGGGAGAAGGAAGCCACAGTTGGCTCCTCCACTTGTCTCCTTACAGCCCAGTGAGATGGAACTCCTCCTCGGGATTTTTCTCGCTGTTTTGACTGTCGTTGTGGCGATGGCATTCTATTATGAACACCCCAAGGCAGAAATCCCTCATGGATTTAGTGAGCGCCAAAAGCTTTACGTTCTTCATCACCTCCTGAACTTTGCGTTCGGTCTGGTAAGTAAAACTTGATTAAAGCTGGAGTTTTAAATTTAATTTCTGATAGAAGGGTAATGGCTTAATGATTTTTATTTTTTTTTGTAGAATCAATGTTTAAATATATCGCAAATATGCAACTGGTTAATTTGGTGATGTGAGCACCACTGCAGGTACCTTCAGCTCAGCTGGGTGTAATAGACTCTACTGCTGGCTATATGGTACCAAAGGAAAAACTGGAATATGGAAAAAAAGGAAAAGTAAAATTCTGCAGGCTGCACTATTCCCAGTTTTTTCTGCTGGCCTGTGTTTCAACATTTGAATCCTGCTGCCTCACTGCAGTGCTGGAAGGCTTAAGAAGCTTACTGCACTGTGTATGTGGAACTTCCACTCCGTACAACCCAGTGCTCACTTAGAGAACCAGCAACTGGACGATGTCAGTAACCTCAGTCCTCTTCTACAACTGGATCACTCGACTTCTGATCCTCCTGTGTTTCTCATCCTTATTTCTCTTCAAAACTACGATGTGACTTCTACTTATCTTCCCCTTTCCACAGTTATCCTTTCCTGAATTAATTGTTGCCTCTGACATTTTAAAACTACTTCTTCTGTGATACCTGAAGCAAGCTTTGCTGCTTTTAATTTTTTAAATTGTGAAAAACCCCTTCAGATTCTTTGGCTTGTGCGTTACATTTCACTTCACTTCCGTGTTCTAATGTTATTGCTTCTTCCT
Organism: Apaloderma vittatum; assembly: GCF_000703405.1. Classification (NCBI taxonomy): domain Eukaryota; kingdom Metazoa; phylum Chordata; class Aves; order Trogoniformes; family Trogonidae; genus Apaloderma; species Apaloderma vittatum. Next base: position 23,593 of record NW_009696048.1, read on the forward strand.
CCCTTTCCCTGCTACCTTGCTTATTAAGTTTTGTTTGAAGTCAGCCCAAAAGCTCCTAAAAACGTCACTAATCAAGTCTCTGGAGAAGTGCCCCACCCAGGCCTGAACGGTGCTACGACAGTAAAGCAGTGTTATAAAATAAGATAGTGATAGAAGTCCTATTAATTCTTCTTACATCTCCTATACAGTATGTGGACTTTCACATTTTCAAAACACTCTCTATCCACCGGACAAAGTTTTATCTTTGTGTAAAAACTGCGGAATTTAGAAATCTACAGATGATTGATGTAGGTTTATAACTTGAATCTTATCATTTTGTATCCTTTCTGCTGGTCAGTGAGAGGCCAAGAAGAAGCACTGTCCCACATGAACGGAACAGAAAGATAAGAACATTAACATATGGTTATACGAAAGTTTAAATGCAAGTGAAGCCTGAGTCACGGCAACTCGTGGTAGTGCTGTTAGGCCAATTACTTACGTCAAAGTAGCCACAGCCTTGCAAGAGATGACAACTCAGGATGCCAAAACTGCAGGGCAAACTTAAGCTCACTAGCATATCCAGCCTTCAGCTGGGACAAAAGATGCACATGAAGTCACACTGGAGACACAGCAGATGTGCCCGGACTAACAGATTTTATGAAGAAATGTCTGCCTTCACCTATGAGGATATCCTTATGTAAAAACAGCTACAACTCAACGTTAATAGAAGTTATTCACTGAAAAATCTATTAACCCATCCTTTATCTTTTCATCTAATATTTAGTCTACAAGAAGAAAAACAGACATACCAGTTAAGCCAAACACTCACCAGGGGACTTAGGCTGATCCTGTCTGGGATCCAGAGGGGCTGATTAAACTGTGCCACCTACTGTGTTAATAGTAAGCTTCTTCTACTCAGTTTATTTTAGGAACGATTTAGGCAGAAGGGCTGGCACAAAGTGTAATCCAGAGGAGTTCTGGGTGTACATGGTAGGCCTTCGTGCCTGTGTAAAAAAGACCCTAACACCAGGGACAGCCCAGCTCCTTCCCGGGGATGTTACGGCCGGCGTGTTGCTGCAAGCCCTGGTCCTTCGCTGGAACACGTACCCAGACTCCCACTTCCACGCCAGCTCAGCTCTTACACAGCTTTTCTCCCGTGCATGGAACATTCTCTGCCAGTTGTTGCCAGTGGGATCGGTTTTTCGGTATTTCACTGGGAAGTCCTGACACAGTCGCACCTCGTGTGACTGCAGAGGCTGAGCTGACAACCCTTCAAACAAGGTCACAATTCTTCAGTCCCACACTTTGGCTCTTATGCCTCCTGCAGGTCTTTAGTCATTTCCAAGCTGACACATGAGCTACAGGGTTAGAAGACCCTTAACGAGCACGTAACCAAACTGCCCAATTACCGCTGTGCAAATGACGCTACTAAGGAGTCGCACTGATTTACAAAGGTGAAGATGTAGGTCACGCTTGACTGACTTCGTTGATCAGGTGCAGAAGAGCAAGCTTTATGAACATGAAGACCCTGAAAGTGGGATTTCTGGCAGTAAAGGGATGAGTGACCCGCAGTCCAGCTGTACTCTGCACACACACAGCCCAGACCGGCAGCTGTCATGCAAGTGATTGATCAATTTTTCCCAGCACCCGTAGGTCAAAGCCCAACATCTCATTCTGAGGGAGTAGATATACTGAAAAAATGGACTGCGAATCAGAAAACAAAGCAAAAATGCAAATTCTGCTGGTTCTTGTAGAACCTCTATTCATAGGAACTGTGCAATTTAGACAACACAAGATTAAAATTTCATTTGCATAACAACAGGAAGAACTACAGAGATTATGCATGACACTAATTACAGATGTCTGCCACAACTGCACGTTGTTGCTGGTAATCCATAGACGATATTCACAGCTAACAGTGAAGCAAGAGCAACATAAGTAAATGCCAATCTCTGAGAAAGTTAATCCATTAAACTATTACGGATTTGACAAAAATGAGCTGTCAGACTACCAACAGGAAGCACAGCAATTGATATGCACTCCTTCTTTTTTTTTAGCATTTCCAAGACAAAGATGCTCTCTCTCTTATACACAAACAATATAGCTATTTACAGGTTTAACCTTTCCTGTTACGAAAGTATTAGCGTGAGGAAAAAAAATATTGGAGTGAATTGGAAGATTAAAGAAATAAAATTATTTTCCCATGGACATCACACAGGGGTTCTGCAGAAGGAATCGGGGAGAGACTAAAACTTGGCCACGAGATGATCCTTCTTGCATATAGGATCAGCTCCTCAAATGGTCCAAAATAGGATACTTACACCAAATTTAACACAACCACACCACATGAGGTCCATGAAATGTGAGGTGAAAGCCACAAGACTTGCTGCAGGTTTTTAAGGTACACACAGCATTTAACTTTGTACGTGCAATTCTCTTTGAAATACATAGGCATGAACAATGGCAACACAACACATTAAATTACTCATTAGAGAAGTCCACTGCTGAAGAAGAGAAGTACAAAATTTAACCTAATGTAGTGGAAATACAGTGATACTGCCTCATATTTTTCATCTTGAGCAGGAACAGACCAGAGCAGACCACAACCAAAAGAGCTTAAAGCCATCCAGATGCAATGAAGCAGACTAGCTCAGAGCGACATCAGAATCCTCAGCTTGACGCTTTAAGTAAGAATTGCTGAGCTGTGAGCAGATCAAGCTAAGGTTCAAGGCTATTTCTGTTGAGGAGGTCAGCTCTGGTAGATCCTACAGAATTTGTTTTTCCACAAGTTAAAAAGTCACGTGAGTTCGGGCAAGTGTAAAGCCACGTTTCTTCATCCAAAGCTGAAGTTTAAAATGCTGTAACTACTCTCTCCTTATTCCGTTCAGGCACATGGCTACTACCTGGCACCTTCTTTTATCTACTATTAATAGTCCAATTTTTCTCCCAGGGATAAAAACTGAGCCAGGATTCCACCTGGCTGAAGAATGAAATAATTCAAAAAACCCACCATCCTCTCACCTAACATTTCTAATATAATCTAGACATTACCACCAAAGCCAGCAGTGGTAACCGATTTGCCAGGTGGCATTAAGGAGCCGAGTGTTTCTGTGAGAGCCGCTCTCGGCAGGCGTTCCCGCGGGCTCCCAGGCCTCGCTTTGGGAGAAGCGCAGACACAGGGCAGCTACAGAAGGTAAGTCCATCCATTCCCATCCCATCTAACACTCTCTGAGCTTCAAGCGTGGGCAGGCGTTGCGTTACAATGAAGGTGCATCCAGATCTTCCTTGGACCCGGCCACTTCCTTGCAAGAACCATCAGGAGACAAAGTTTGAACTGACGGTGGAATTTGAAATGCTTCAGGACCAGTCTCCAGCTAGGATGGAAATCTGCACTAACTGGTAGTTTCTTTCCCTTTATTAACAGGCAATATTTTTGGATAAAGTAGGTATCGCCGCAGAGGTCGACGTCCTCAGGGCTATAATGGATGGAATTCCACCATTAAAAGACAAACATCTTCTCATCAAGGACTCGAGGTTTGAAAAGGTTAAAGTAAGAATTTACCAGCCAAAAACATCAACCACTGGCCAAAGAAGAGGAATCCTTTACTTGCACGGAGGAGTTGGACGGTTTGGAAGCATTAGTAAGTCGTACAAATAATGTGAGCTGTAACTACAAATACTATGAGTTTCTGATCTGGTACGGTACTTCTATAATGACAAGAGGAGGGAGCAGGTTAAGTACTATAAATAAGAAAATTAATTTCAGGACAGCAGAATAATTTCACATATTCAGTAGGCATCATGTTAAATTATACAGGTTGTTACCTAGAACTTTTATTCTCTGATCATTTATAATAGCCATTTTCTTCCTTCTTCTCCTTCATGCTTACAAAAAAGGTTAAAAATCTCAGTAGAATTTTCTTTCTTAAAGAACAAAATTTGCAGTCACGTGCGTGTGCAAGTTTGTGTGTATGTGTTTATACTGCTGTCTTTATAATGGCAAACCAAGGAAAAAGTACATTTTAGCCTTTGAAGTGGAAAGGCATAAGAGATTAGATGATGGCTCACACAAAAGAAAAATTCCTGTGCTAGATTCAGCAGGGCTTTTGTGTTTTGCTTTTTTTTTTAAAAAATAACTTCTCGTCTTCGTCACCACTTTAGATGTGGCAGCAGTGGTGCTTTCCATTAACTACCTTTTAGAAAAGGAGACTGAAACAATGCATTAGTGTAAATTCCAGGTTTCTTATTGGCAAGAAGATTCCCACAGACATATTGAAATTGGGAGCCGTGTCCAGATCAGGCCACACCACAATAAGAGAATTACAGGGTTGCATGAATCTCAGAATTGAGATATGCACTTAAGAATATTTTCATTCAAATTATTTTTTGAAAACAAGTTACAGTTCCATTGCAATATTTTGTTTTACAGAGGCCTACGAAAGAACGTGCCGCTATTTTGCTAGGAACAGCAACTCAGTGGTTGTGTCTGTTGGGTAAGTGGAGTCAATCCCGGCGCGCAGCGCGACAGCTCGCCCCGCCTCCTCGTAGCTTTGGAAGTCTTTAACGCGTAGTCACTGCAAGCCAAGCTCCCTGCGAAACGTGTTCGGTGCTTAAAATTAACGATCGCACGTGTTTCACCAGCTCTAATTACTCTCAGGAAGAATTAGTCAACTAATTTCCACTTGTGTGTTTCCAAATGAAATCCACGACAATAACTTTGTAATTTGTAGCCACCACCAAGAGGGTGCGGATGCCTGTGTTTCCTAAAGCAGTGTGCAAACACCTGAAGTTGAAAGCCAACACTGGGTTTGAAGTGTAACTGTTTCAGTTGCCCAGACTAGTAAACACTCAGTTTAGTAGCAGTTCTGAAAAACTAGGGCAGATAAATCCATGAATAATCCATGGACATTCCAAATATTTTTCTGATGAGCCGTAATGCATTTGTAAAAGAATCTATTTCTAAAAGTTCAGGAAAAGAGTTGATGTGTTAGAAATTTATTAAAATTGCACTAATTATTATTTACATCCTAAAATACTTGAAGAACTCTTACTGATTCTGTTTATAAAGAATTCAGCTTATATGAAACCACTGAAAGTCTTTCATACTTTCCCTTTCAGTTTTCTATGCCCATATTGTCTAACAACGCGTTAGGAAAAAGTTCACTTGAATTTCAGACTAAAATCGCTGATAACTGAGTCACATACCCGCCTTGCCATCTAATTCGGCACGTGCCTTCAGTCACCCAAAAGACAGGTAAAGAAGTATTTTGCAAAGATCAAATAGTGCACTTACTCCCCCAAACATCAGCAATAGCAAATATTACACCCAAAGCAATAACTACGATCAATTCTACTGCTGTCCTTACAATCTCAGAATACCCTCCTATCTTCAGAAAGCAGGACGTGAACGAACAGACAACGGGACCATTCCCTCGCTATGCCTGTGTTAAACCACTTTCACTCCTATTTAGGTACCGCCTAGCTCCTAAGCATCCGTACCCGACCCAGTTTGAGGATTGCCTGACGGCCGCCACACACTTCATGAGGACCGCACAGGACTACGGAGTAGACCCTTCTCGCATCATCATCTGTGGAGACAGCAGTGGAGGCACGCTCGCGGCCGCTGTCGCTCAGGCGCTGGCCAACAGAGGAGACCTCCCGAAGCCGAGAGCACAAATACTAATATATCCTTTTCTCCAGAGCGTGGACTTTAATTTGCCTTCTTATCAGCAGAACAAGGATATCCCCATTTTGTTAAAAGAACGAACCATTGTTCTTGGTTTGAAGTATCTTAATATAGACTTGGAAACCATGAAATTAATGTCCAAATGGTCTCACGTTCCAGAAGATTTGCAGCTGAAGTATCAGAAATGGGTGAGTGCTGACTGCATCCCTCACGAGTTTAAAACAAGAGGCTACACACCAAGTACACCACTTCCACTCTTAAAAGACGTCGCCACGCAGTTCCAGCCTGTGTTTGACCCTGTTTTTTCCCCACTGCTGGCTGAAGACAGTGTTATTGCTCGACTCCCTGAGGCTTTCATTCTGACCTGTGAATACGACGTGCTTAGAGACGACGGGCTGCTGTACAAGAAACGATTAGAGGATCACGGTGTAAAAGTGACCTGGTGCCATCTGCAAGACGGATTCCATGGAACAGTATTCTTGACTGTTTGGGGTGGGCTGCTAGCGTTCCAATCAGGTAATAAAGGCCTGGAAAATATAGTACATTTTCTAAGACGGATGTAAAATTCCATTTCTTGCTTTCCTTTCCTGATTCCTATCTCACTGCTGCAGAGGTTTTTAAAAAACACCCTCAGTTTTCATTTTCTTAAATCATCTTCTTAAGTATCTGCCTTGCATCTGTCCTCTTTTTACCCATTACATTGATTCGGTGATGGCTTTTGCTTCGTTTTCTCTTACGATAGACAAAATCAGGTGAACTTACCTTTATCTACTCTACCACCTGTTCAGAGTTTTCTCCTGTACCCATACAAGATGTGGTCCCTGTGGCAAGCATTTTGCTGTGCTGTTTGGCTCAGTAAAGTTCTGGCAATATTACTACACACAGCACGATGTGAGGACCACTTGGGGCAGGTAACGGGGCATGACTCTGCAGGAGAAGTGTATAAGGAGCACAGATAATGATATATTAAAGTGTATGTTTGACAAAACCTGAATTTGAGGCACGCTTGAAGAGAATATATCAGAAAAGATTTCAGCCTAGACATAAAAGTGGAAGTAAAGGAGAGGCAGTCAGGAAAAGGGTTAGGGCTGGAACTACAGATGTTATAAAACACGAAGGAATACAGTAGGCGTATACATTTTGTATGTAGACATTTGGGAATATACAGCAACATCAGTTACTTCTCTAAGAGCCTGGACTAACTGCAGACCTGCGCTGCCTGAGGCAGGACGCGCCTTCTCGCAGAGGAGCACTGTAAGGTGGCACTAGATCACAAATCAAAGGATTCAGGCACAGATCAGAATACACTCAGGACCGGAGAACTAGTGAAATGCTGGAAAGCTCACTACAGCTGGCAGGTCTTGGCATCACTTGAGCACTGTAACACTTTGTGTTACAGGCAGATGTTGAAAGAAATTAAGAAAGCGAAAGGAAATTGTTGTGCATCGTTCTGATCACCAGATGTTAGCACACAGCTGACTTTTTCATGCCAGCAGAATAACATGCCAAACCCCTTTGTGCTCTGGGCACAGAATCTAAGTACTTGAATGGCACTGCACAAGGTCAGTCTGTGCTTTAGGCTTAAATATTTTTACTCAACCTGTTGTTATGCCTTCATATCCTAAAGCCGTACATTTAATAACAGAGCCATAGCAATTCTCAAGTTTGATTACCTGTTCTAAACCAACCAAGTTACAGCCGTTCGTGGCAGAGGGCTACAACTTCCATTATCTTCTGCTTCACACTCTAGTAAAAAGTCAATATATAATAGCAAGTATTTTGAAATATAAGCAGGCAATTAGAGAACATTCCAGATTTATTAACTCTATTCCTATTACTCATTTAAAAGCTTTTAACATTATTCTCTCCCTACGATGCACATTCTTTTTACTGCTCCTGAAATAAATAAGCACAACCCTGCAAGCTATGGCTGCTTTTATTCCTGTCAATCTTCTTCCTCTGATTGCTCATCACCCCAACGACTCCCTGTGCTTGCTCACTCCCTCGTGACAGAGAACAAACCGCTGACCTTAAAGAGTCTCAGACAAATTTGGCCACAGCACGTCAAGGCCAGTTGCAGTTTTCATATTCAAGCTACTTATGATTTAATAAGAATACATTTTAGTGTGGCGACCTCTCACGAAATCCCAGGTGGATGTTTCAAAGCAGTTTATTTGGACTCCATTTGTGTGGAGCAGAATTCGTCCTTTCCGAGGAGCAGAAGTACACAGCTACTGGGACTGGGATATCCAAGAACTCATCCACATTTCAAAATGCTACAGAACAAAAACCTCTCGAGTCACCATTTCAAAACTGTACCTGCTCTGAATTGTACAGCACAAGATCTGAAGTGCCATTGCTGAATGCTAATACATAATATTTATCACATTTTTTGTTTGATTTTTTTTTAATATGGTATTTTTTTTGCTGCGGAATTTGTTAGATGTTTAACCCAGAGGTCACTGGGAAAGGACAGACTTCAAAGAGTAACTTAAGGGAAGAAAAGCTAAAACAAGATTTATGGCAGACTAAATGAAAGACAGTTTTCCAACATAAGTAGGAGCAAAACGCATAGGGAGTAGCTACGGATTTGGGTGGGGAGATGGAGATAACGAAAAGGGAGGACACCGAAAGGTAGGAGGCAGGCGAAATGCACGAGAAGATAAGAGCAAGCAAGCAGGTAGCACCTGGACAAACAGTATCACAGAGCACGTACTAAGCTGGAATTCCTTAAAGCTCCTTCTTGCCGCTGTGAAGGTGCGCTAAACCCCTCTCGCAGGGCTTACAGGTATGAAGAGGTCTGAGATGCTATCAGTCATCTGTTTATATAAACACAGGACCAGAAAAGTGAGCTGGAGAACAGTCTATTTCTTACATGCTCTACCTGGTAAAACCAAAGTTAGTTACATTTCACTACAGAGCCTAGTTGTCCTACCAAATTACCTGGAATAAGTAAAAAAAAAAAGAACAGTAGGCAAATTATATTTACCAGGGTGTTTAATTTTAAAATGTATATTTTTTTAAAAGGAACAAAGCAGAAGCTACTATTTCTGCTTTTAGTTATTCTTTGGAATACGTTATTTTTTTCCTGTTTTCTTAGCTTTACGCCTTCCAGATAGTTATTAAGCTGTCTGCGCTGGACAGAATCGATACCTCTGTCATTCTAGCTGCTGCTTTACCACGCTTTAGTTAATCCTTGTAGCATTCTCTATATTACAATGAGTAGCTCTGCAATAGTCAAGTAACTATAGGCTAACTGTAGGCTGTGTTTCCTAACGCAGCCTACAATCAGAAATTAAATGTTTTGCAATATTTTAGAGGAAGAGGTTACAAGAAAACAGTAACGTGACATTCACATAACTTACTAGCACCAGCTTCCCCAGCACTTCTGCCTTTAACAGTTTTTGGCCTGAAAGTTGCCAATAAACAAGCGGTGAGAAGTTGAGGAGTTTTACGCATTCTCAGCCTACAAAGAGGTCTGTGATTCCACATCTACACGAGTCTTGCCAAACCCAACAGGTTAAGCTGAGGGGAAAAAACAAGGATCACACTTCTTTGAATGGGCATTGTGATAATACTTTGCCTTCCTGTCATCACTATGATGAGCAGAAATATGCTGAACCATTCAGAATGAATTTTAGAGGTGACAAACTTCTTGCATAGGAGGGTCACTGACGAGAAAATGGGAAATTTACTGATTTGTCATCAATTCTGTACTCACTAACTGATATATTAAACATGCTGGTCTCCAGCAACAGTAAATTCAATGAATAAAGTATCAATTTTGTGAGCTCTGAGCAGCTGTTTTGTAAGAATAAAGAATGGTCTGCCTATCCATAACTCACGTTACAATGCCAAACTCCACGGCATGTTAATTTTCTCCAGTTTGGTGGAATTTCTTGAATCTTCTCTAGCTAATGTCAGGCTGTTGTCATCTATGGAGAGCCAAAGCCTTTGTGTAAGCTAGGTTTTGCAATGATCTTGCTGAAACAATGCAAGAATGGGCGTAGCAAAACACATCGGCAAACACATCTACAGTTTGAGGAGCTCCTGTTAGTAGCTTTTAATGCAACGTGGGCATCTATCTACTGCCAGAAAGAGAAAAAGCCTTTTTGTTTGCAAACACGTTAAGGTGCTCACTTCATGGAGTGGATTGCAAGAGAGTAAAACTTTTTTTTTTTTTGATAATTTAATGCCTCAAAAACAATTGTGAAAAAGTCACCAAAAGCCCCACCGACTGTGGGAAAAGTGAGAGCCTGACAGTCGTCACTGACATTCCTATCCAGCCACCTGCAGCTACAGTAAGAGCTGACCAGACTGGAAATATTTGAAGCATCTCCAAACACGCATCAGGAGAAAACTGACGAGCAGCAACCACATTATTTGAGCATTATGGAGTGTAAAGCACCAAATACCACAGAACAGTTGTGAATCTGAGCAGCCCCAGCAGGACCGAGTAGCTCTACGACCACGGGATTTGCTTGATTCTGGAAAAATATGGAAACTGTGGTAACAGGACAGGGAGGAAGGACTGAGGTGCTGACATACAGTTAGAATAGGCTCGAACTGAGCAGACTCATGCTATGCTCCAAGAGTAATTTATTAAGATGTTCTGAAACATTACCTAACTAACACTTCTTTAACAACAGAAGGGCTATGTAAGCTGAAAGATTTTTGCCCAGAGTGTAACGACTGTACAGTGGATTCTTACTGAGGCCAACTGCCAGGGAGTAACATCAAAAAGAAAACAGAAAACTCCAAACTGCCCCTTCCCAAACTTATTTTTAAATAAAAAACATGGTAAAAAGATATTCCTTCCACTCTATCAGATCCATCAAAATTTCAAAACAGTGATGTGTTTTGATTTTGATTACAGGTGTTTCATTATTGACTCACTGAATACTGTGAACAAAATACTCTGGCCAGGATGGTGTCAGCAGGGGCTCAGACAGCACCAGCAGACACACGCGTCCTCTTTCACAATCGAAGCTTTCACACACTAAGCTTTCACAATCTGATCTATTCCAAATATCAGGTATTTAATTAAATTGCTGTGCCTGCTCCTAAAAGTTTCGATCACTGCCACTGCAGTCGTAAGTGCCTTTATGAGTTTACTCTTCTTGATTACAGATTCTTCTGAAAGCACAGAATTTTCCTTCTCTGAGGACTCAAACGCAAGTAATCATCAACAATGCCCAAAGTCGATATTCAAAGCTCGTCTCCAAGCGGTAAATTGTTTCAGGATATTTTGATTGATGGCACACACATCAGAAACAGGCACTTGTAAGAACTACTTTTTTCTGCTGTTCTGCTGGGAGTATACTCAATAAAAAACAAATAATAAACCCCCACAGGCTGTGGTATAGTATCACACCGCGTTGATTCTACTTACAGAACCAGTAACCAAACTCAGCGCCAGGATGTCCCCGCTGCGCTGCCATAGGGAAAAGTCCTGTGGATAAACTTCCAGAAGTTGAGCACAGAATGAGCGTGGACCCCAGGTCTCTGTGTTTGGCTTCCCCACTGACACCAGTAGCTAACTCTGTCGCTGAGCCTGTGCTCCCGTAAGGGAAACTGCCCCAAATCAGCCAACCTCAGCACAGACAGAGCCCTTGCTGTGAGCACCTGAGGACTTGCCTATTTCACAAATGTTTGCTCTATCCCACATGTTCTTACTCCATACGCTAAAATTGTGCAAAACAGCTGTCATGATTGCTTTGCTAATGAAGCTAACGACTAATTCCATTCTCAGACTGGAATATCACTTTAAAAGCCAGCACAGGAAAAAAAGTTCTGGAGCTGTAACTTTAAAATTGTGTGGAAAACGAAATTCCAGTAAGAAAACAAACCAGAAAAGTTATTTCACCAAACCACGGCCACCAATTTTAATCACGTGTACACAATGCCTCTACATTGAACCAGAAATTACCATGAATATCGACTTCTGGGAGTTTGATTAATGAAAAGCTTTTGCCAGAAAGAATAGTGGCTTAAATCTACAAGCACATCACTGTGCAGCTGGAGAGACCCGAACGTGTGTTGAGATTTTCTGTCTAGCACAGACTTTACTTGTACTCCTACGCCAGTGTGAAGAACAGGATCTGGGCATCGAACATCTAGGGCAGCTCCCGTAACACAGACAGGCAGCACAGGAACTGAGCGAGTCTTTACGCGGGAGCACATCACACACACCGAGCAAAGGTACTCTTATTTAAACCAAAATTCGAGCATGAAGGATTCTGTGCATACCACCTAGAGACAAAGTTTATCCAAAAAATGTGCATTTGAATGTTTATCTTCACAGAGAAGTACATACCTTGATGACAACTGCGAGGAGCCCCACACCACTACCATTTATCGCTACAACAGGAATCCCCAACCACAATGAATTCATAATAAGCCAGACACAGCCCGTCTTCAGATAAGGGCCCTTCTGAATAACAGTTTCTCATCGTCAGTGAAGAACTCATGACAAATTAATTCTATATATTTTTAATTTCACCTTTTGTAAAAGGTAAAAAGGTTTCCCTCCCTTTATTTTTTTAGTGTAAGGCAGTGTTGCCAATAATATCATTAGCGAAGGATGGGTGGAGAAAATGAGGGTATTGCAACATTAATAAACTTTTTCTTTCTGTTTATGAACTGAGTGCTTAGTCTCCTGCAAAGACACCTCAGAAACACCTGAAAACAAGGCTTAAGCCAGCATAAGGCTTTTAGGTGTTCGTTTCCATTGACGAGAAATGGCATCTGTTTATAGAATTTTAACAATAATAGTAGTGCTTTTTATTTCTCCTGTTATAATACCAGCACTGTTTTTGGGGGGGTTAGTTTATGATTTTTTCATCTCAGAACTGCCACCTGGAATTGATGAACCTCTAAAGCTTCGCTTTTTCCATTCATTGTTGATTACAACCATGGCCTCGGTAAGTTAACTTTCTTAAAACTGGGGATTTCACTTTTATTTTGGTAGTATATTTGGGAGCTGGAAGATAATGGCTTAAAAAGAAAAAAAGCAGCAGTAATTCACCTCCTTGAAGCCTGTAAGCACTGTTATATGAACCAAATCATGTTAAATTAACTCACAAAACTGACAAGCTTCATCTTAAAAGCTTATTTAGATTTTTCAGGGCATCTGTTAAACTGCAGCCACTTTACATTGAAAAAATGTCTCACACGAAAATTTTTAAAAGTAGCGATACGTGTGCTGTACTACTGAGCTGCGCAGACATCTAATACTGTTACCTATTCAGAAGCAAGCCTACGTTACTCCTTCCGAATTCTTTCTTTTCAACAGGGAAAGATTTTGGAGAAGCTAGGGATCTGCAGTGATTTAATCTTACTGCGAGTTGTGCTAGATGGAATACCGCCATGGAGAGATTCAAAACTGCTTATCAAAGATCTCACAGTAGATGAGGTGCCCTTGAGGATTTATCAACCTAAATGGCCACCTACTGGCAAAAGAAGAGGAATACTGTATTTTCATGGAGGCGCTGGCACATTTGGGAGCATTAGTAAGAAATCCACAAGTTTTATTTTTAAAATCAAAGACCAACCTTTACATTTGTACCCTCAGACATGTATCAGTCAATATCTCACCTGTCCTTCCTAACGATAATAGTCTTTGCAATCTCAATACTAACCACAAAGCACCTCGCGGAATTCCTACTCCAGCACGTAACCACACAGCTGCTTCCTTCGGGAAGCTGATGCCAGTAGCTCGTAGCAGATCTGAGGCTTCCACATCCAGAAGTGCGATCCAGAAACCCTTTAATCGGTTGTCATCCAACAGCAGAGGGACCCCGCTCCTCCTTCTGTTGAAGCTGTTCTGAGAAAGATTTAGTTTGCTCGGGCAGAGAGAGAGATACCACTACAAGAAAATTCGTATGCGCAGGGCACTGTGAGGGAAGTTCAGCATCAGGATATTCTTACACCTTAATTAATGAATTGCCGAAAATAGGATATAACAACAATCCTGGAGTAAGGGCTGGAATCCGCGTCTCTTCTGTCTTTTTGCTCCATACTCGTCTTTTTTTGAAATGTAACTTTTAGGCTGACAGGGAACTCAGCCTAGATCTACTTTCTGCGATAATTAATTTCATGAAAATGGCAACATCCTGGCTTCCTCTTTTGGAATAATGCTTTGGTTACTTCCTAAGGAGAGATTTTTAGTTTTGAATCTCAGCTGGACTAAGCTGTTTCCTGTAATCTTGGATAAGGCCTCAAAGCAGAGAATTTAAGATATATTTCTGTGCTCAACATTCAACTCAAACATTACAAAAGTCAGTGTTCCTCAGCTTGCTGTCTGTGCATCAGAGGAAGTCTAGAAGATACACGGTCCAAGTAAGAAATTAAAGAATACAGGAAGAAACCCCCTGTAAATATGTTCCCCCAAATCTGTATATTCCCATTCATTCAAATACGGAATCAAAATGAAGGAAAATATGAATAACAAATGAGCATTAAAACCAGAACCAATGTGGGGGAGTTCGATCCTCGTGGTAACACTGCACAGCATACTTCCTTCCTTTTTCAGAAAGCGAGACAACCCTTTGATTGTCTCAGTAGCTGCTGGCTCAGCCTCCTGACCGTTCCGGATCCCTCTCTAAGTAACCAAGTCTCCGTGTGCTTTGTGCGGAAGCCAAGGCACCTAACGTGGCAATCTGCATTTCCTTCCAGGGGGCAGACAGGGAAGGTTGTGGGGTTTGAATCCTTTGCTGTTTCAAGAAGTAGGTCTCCATGAGCACTAGGTTAGGCAGCCTCCCGTCACCTGCAAATGAGTTTGAGAGCCTACCTAGCTTCGTTTAGCATCGTGCAGAAATCATAACGTGACTTCTAGCAACTTAGGTTCCACTCTGCGCTGCGGCAGAAATAACCTGCCCTTACTTTTAGTGCAGAGTGCCTTGGTCTGGGTGGAACGTTAGGCTGACACCCGCCGGGAAGCTTCTAGTTGTAGAGCTAGTTTGGGTGGCAATGAGAACTCAAAAGATAAGCCTCTCTGATCAAAGCGAACGGTGAAATCCTTTCGCTGGAAGGAAGAAACCACAGCGCAAGGTTGCACCGTTGTTGTTCTCACCACAGCTGCTGTTGCACAACGAGCACACGCTGCGGGAGCTTTATCACGTGCCCTGGCTTAATATAATACCCATACCTACACGCTGACTGCAGTATCTGACCCTTAGTTTGAATTCCCGGTGGTACTCGGTAACAGGAAAGCAAATAACAGAGTGACAAGGCCTAAAAGGACTTGGGCAATCTGCGTATTATTGAGCCTGAAGTCTGCAACTAGCCAATTAGCAGGAGCCACCATCAGCGGACAGATAAATATGACTTACTCCTTTAAAATCCATAAAAATGCAAGTCACGCTTCACAAATCAATGTTGGCTTTTTAAAAGAGTCAGCAAATACATGAATAAAGGAGACTGAGTCGATAAAATCTACTTTGATTTCCAAAGGAGTCTCTTAAAGGGGCTACACAGCCATGACACAACAGGGAAGGTCCTTCACTTAGATAAAATTCATTAACAGACAGAAGGAAAGACAGGTTGTGGGAGGTTCCTGTGAGATTCCCATAGGAGATCTGTGCTCGGACCAGTGCTAATCAACATATTAAAAATCAGAAAAGATGATGAAAGCTGAAGTCCTTCAAGGTAGCAAATGGATGGCTGAAAACCTGCAGAATGTCTTCACGATAGCAAATGATTAGACAATAAAACGAGAGGTGAGGTAGTATGCAGAGAAGTCAAACATGAACACAGCATCCTAACTTCATAAACAAACCGGGGGACTCTAAGCAGACTACCCCCTTGCCGGAAGAAGGTCTTGGAATTATGGCAGAAAACTGCCTGAAAATGTTAACTTAGTGCACAGTAGCAGTCAAATATCGGCTATAATGCCAATAATTATTATCAGGAAAGGACAAACCACTGTAATAAATCCATGATGCATTTGGGCACAATATACACAATATACACAATATACAGCTTATAGCTCTGGTTCCCATACCTCAGAAATAACACAGCAGCACCAGAAAGACTCAGAGCGAGGCTGCAGAGGTGAGAAAAGTGCTTCTGTACAGAGAACACATGAACAGACTGTGACTCTTCAGGTGGAAAAGACAGACATACTAAATGTTTACAAAACCATGAGCAGCAAGAGAAGTTAAACAGGGAATCCCCCGCTGCTCACAGTACAACAGTAAACGTCATCAAATGGAAGTGGTAAACACCAGGCACAAAACGAGCAAATAGAAAGGGTTCTTCACACCTTTGTAAGCAAGGTATGGAATTCTTCACCGCACTAAGTTGTTAAAGTTAAAACCATGAGTTCAAGAAGTGGTTGGAATAATTCAGGGAAGAAACATTAATCGAGGGCATTAAACATAAAGACACGGTTTCTGTCTCACAGGAGTGCCCTGAGCCTGCGTGCTTCTTACCGCAAAATGCTTGTCCTCAGCTTAAGCCTCTCCTCAGACAGCTCTGGCTGACCACCAGCTGAGATGTGACACCAGCCCAGACTAACTGACTCTTCCTTAGCATTACTGTCCTTACACGCTTCTATTATGCCCTGGCAGCCTCTAATCAAAACTTACAGACTTGTCGTGTTAGCACGTAAAGAGCGTGCTGCACAGCAGAAGTTACTTACTAGTCTCACATTGCAGTGCTGCCCACTGAGTGTATGTTCAAGGATCTGTGTTTTCATTTCAAAAGGAGACTTGATTTCTAACAAGTAATTTCTGATACACTTTCTCTTTAGAAGCCTTTGAACGAATATGCCGCTATATTGCCAAAAAGTGCAACTCAGTGGTTGTGTCTGTTGGGTAAGT
>NW_009696049.1:0-22772 GCF_000703405.1 Apaloderma vittatum
GATGCAGGACTCTACACTTGTCCTTATTGAGGTTCACATTTGCCCAGCTCTCCAGCCTATCCTGACTTAAATGGAGGACTGAGAAAAGATAATTAATTAGGCATTAACCTGAGTCTTTTTTCCCTAAGAAAAAAAATATAAGGAGACAAACCAGGACTTTGGTGTCTCTGTGAACTCCCTTCTGAGATCCCATGTGCACAATCCTGGGTTTTTGCACTGTTCTGTTATACCTTCAAGAACATTCAGTGCTTCTCTATGATCTCCAGAGCTTTCTAACTCCAGTTTCTTCTGTAAAATCCACCTATAATACCTGTTGTCCTCTGTCATTAACATTTGATACATGTCATTCTTTTGTCTTGTTTGTTTGTTGAGTCCAGTCTCAGCTGAACTGTAAAGGTTTTGGAGCAGAAAATTACCCGTTGTATATCACTTCTATGTAGTCACAAATCTTTTGTATATTTTTGATTGAAATAGGTTTTTGGGGATATCAAATTCCCTAACTGCCTACATTCTTAAAAGTAGTATTTAATTTTGAATTAAATTTTTAAAGGAATAGAATTTGTGTCATGTTAGTCCAGCCACTTTACCTTCATTGTTATTGTTCATTCAGAGGGCTATATTGGTAAGGATGCAGTTTGATTTTGTTTGTGTTTTTTTTTCTCTACTGTTTCACAAGCATCAATAACTCACTACTCTTGGTAAATACCAAATAACTTTTTGTAGCATTCATCACTGCAAGTCTGAAAATAGATGTTGAAAGACAGAAAAGTTATGACAGAGAAGCAACAGTCACTGTGCTCCTGATTGTAAATATAATTGAAATTCTTTTAAATATGGAAACATATTTAAAGCAGTGTATTTTGAGTTTCCATCACCCTAAACATAATACTACTTTGTGAATGACATATTTGTTTTGTTGCTGAATTTTACATTCATTGCTCTGGTAACAAGCAGCACTATTATGAATAAAACTCCTCTCTCAGCTTTAAGTCTCTAAACATAGGAAGTCTCTAAAGTCTTTAAACATAGGAACCCCTTTGCAAAAAAAAAAAAATCTAACGTTTGCATAAACTGCCAGAGAAACCATGCCAATCTTTTGTATGTTACACTAGTCTAGATTAACCAAGATATTCTCTAGTGTTACAGATTTATTCTCCTAATTCAAGTGACAGTACTTAAAGATTGGAAGGGTTAACACTTATACTCTGTCTCTCTGTGGTCACTTCATTAGAATGAGCCAGATGAGGCATAAAGCACATTCTTCATTTCAACAGTTAACCTATATTAGTGAATTAAATCCTGTCATGGTCCTTATTCTCAACCTGGGCTAGTGTCATATTCTGGTCACAATCATACTGCATAGCAATATTCTGGTACCTGAAGGAAAGGACAGTTGCCAGTTGACAATACTAGGACAGGTTTTATTCCCAAACTCTGTTTGGGAATTATTTGAGTGGGTAAAATATGATTCAGGAAAAAAGCATAGCAGTGATCACTCTGCGAATTTAATAACTTTGGCTATCAGCATCCTAACGCTGTTTAATTGTCTAATTTAGATGTAGTCAGCATGGTTGAAGTTTGTGGATACCTTGGAACAAATTGCATAAACTCAAGGAAATTCAGCTGAGCTGGGATGACAGCTCCTAAGCGTGAATCAGCTTCTACCACAAAATGCTTATTCCCCTGTTTGCTTGTTAGAATGGCTAACAAGGTTTGGTTCAAACTTAATTTAATTTATTAGGAATTTAATTTATAGGGAACTTTTGTACTGACTTCATCTGTCGTCTTCTGTGACATGCCCATTCTGCAATGTTCTCAAGGATAGCCCTAGTCATACTTAGGATAGTCTGTTTATTCAGTAGGGGTCTTTTCATTCTCCCTGTGGAATCATACTGCTCTCCTTGGAGCTTCTCTTTACATCTTTCGTTCATTGGCCTTTCATCTGTAGACATGCCTCATCAGATGAATCTTTCGAAATCCTGACTGGGGTTTCCCTCCTTTTCGCACTGGTTAAATGGTTCACTTACAGCCATTTCATGATCTTCCTATAATATTGTCATCCGAAGAATAGCACCTTCTTTATACAACACTTACCATGAATTTTTATTCAAAACCGTAAGGTGATACTGGAAGGAAAGACAACTTCATCCTCAGCAGTTGTTGTGTGACATAATTCAGCTTTACACTGGCAGGCAGGGAGGCCCAGGAGAGTGAGTTAATAGAATGAAATGAGGCAAAGGACCTAAAGGTACCTCTATATAAGATTTGGAAATCTCATTTTGAGCTAGTGGTATTCTGATGTGTGGATCGAGTGGCCATTTGTGGCTGGAGCAAATTAAATGTACTCATGGTCTTCCAGCTTAGTTTCATCCAAAAGAATTCAATTTGTGCGCTCCATGATGACTCAGTGACGGTAAGTGGAGGCAATTGAGACATTTGTTTCAAAGTGCACTATGGTTCAAACTAAAATGCACCCATAACTTCATTATCAGGGTCAGGAAAAGGTCTGATGATATCAAAAGAAATTTTTTTTATGAATGTTTGGCAAATATTGTCAGGAGATGAATGTAGATAATACTAAAACCAAACAAAATGTTGTAATATTTACCTCAATGACACCAGTGAACAACTACTTTTGCATAGAAATACCATTGCAAAGTAGAAGATAGGACACCAAAATCAAAACAGTGAGAAAGGAAATGTATGAAAAAAACCAAAATGTTAGATATTAGTTAGAAAGGAGCAAAACATTAGAGAAGGAATATAGAACTGAAGACCAGGAGCTGATTCATAAATACATACATCTAGTCTATGTTAAATTTTGGTTCTGAAAAACAGAGTTTCAAACAATTTTTTATAAAGAAACTGTTTCTTAAGGAAGTTGAATTTAGATTTGTACATTACAGTCTTAATATATATATATATACAACACAGCAGATTATAAATAGCATATATATGAAAGAAAAGTAGTCATTAACATCTGTGTCTTCCTTGATCCACTTAATTAGGAAACATCTGTGGTATAGTCAGTGTTCTTTTCCATAACTGATTGCTAGGCGACAGGATGATATGAAGCCAAAACATCTTTGAGATATTTTAGCTTATTGATTTATCATGCATATGTTTTAAATATTTTTAAAAGGTGCATTTTCATCATAGAAAGCAATCATACATCACAGAAAGCCACCGAGATATAAGACGTCAACTGCAATTAACTTCAAAAAGCAGACTTTTTTCTTGATCAGTGTGTGTGGGGTGTTAAATAATTTGGTTAAGTGAAAATAAACGGATGGCTTACATAAGTATGGTTTACACAGACAAAACTGGGAATGTATTAAAATTAGTAAGGGTGGAATTTCTTTCTTAGGAAGGTTTTGTACCTAGGTCTTTTAACATGATATTTTTAAATCTCCTAAACTGCCAAAGTCCTGTGAGCTATTAAAGTACAAGAATGTAGATTAGGAAAGTTCAAAATTAAATCTAAATTTCTTTTTTTTTTCCCTGATGAAGCATGAACCCTATTAGTTTTTAGATGTAGTCTACCATATCATTGTTATAGTTAGCAAAAGAAATTAAAATCCACATAGTGCTACTTAACAATGTCCCGTGGCAGAAAAACGTAAAATGTACTGCATTTTTCTCCCGCTTACAGAAAAGCAAAAGACAAGAAAATTATACTGAATGGAAAGCTTGTTTATGAAGACAGAAATGAAGGGAATGAATTTATCTGTGAGTGTCTAGGCTTGGCTGATAATAGACCATGTCAGAAAATGATCTTTTAAAACAATGGGTTTGTTTCTTCCCTAACAGCAATTGTTGCATGACATCCCTAGCAAAAGCTCTAGTTTCGTTTGCACTTCTCTGTTCTTAAAAAATCTTTGCAGAAATTAACTGTGCACCTACAACCTAAGATCCCTGTAAAGCATGGCAGGTCTATTTTATAACTTAACAATCTGTTCGTATTTGAATTAATAATTTTGGTTGCCAGATAATTTCTTTGGTTTTGTACTTGTTTTCAGTAGACAAAACATGTATGTTAAGAGGAGTTTTAACCTTTTAGAAGGGAGAGACTGTAAGAATGAGCTTTTATTACTCTTATCTTCCTCTTGTTTTCTTATGGTCTGGTCTCAAATATTACTACTCATCCTGAGTTCTTGATCTGTGGACAAAATAATCCTAAAAAATAAAAAAAAAAAGAGGAGAGTTCTTTGACTCCTCATTTATCTGTATTTACAGGATTCTGTCACTGGACTGTTGAAAAGCCACAAGAGAAGGGTAGGTGAGGGGGAGGGAAGAAAGGGAAGGCAGTGGCAAGAGTGGAGTCACAGAAGAGAGGTTAGGAATCAGTCAGCAGAGCTTGTTAATTTTGAGATAGCTGTCTGACTGGTTTTGTTTTCGGAGTATAGACTTTCTCACTGGTAAGTGACCAAATTATTTTTCTTTTTGTCCACCTTGGACTGCAGAATGATGAGGGGCCCCAGAACAGTAAATTAGAATTTGATGGCTGTGGCAACAGAGAGGCTGAAAAGTCAACGATGTTGTTAAAATAAGCCTTTCCTCCCGTGCATTGCCATACATGTCAGCACGAGTGCTCCTGACAGGAGTGAGAAAATAAGTGAGATAAAATTCCAATTAGATCAGCTTAATTCAGCGACGAAGGTGATGTTCTAAACACCCAGAAAAAGGAGTGAGAGCTAATATCAAATCTGCTGTTAAGACAAACTCCTAGTATAATACATAGATAATGACATTTAAAAAAACCTTGTGGTTTTTTACTTTTCTCCTAGTTCACAATGAGTCATTTTTCTGACATATTTTCCATTCACAGTCCCCTCAGATTTTAAAAATGCATTCAGCTTGTGTCAGAATTAATGCTCAGAGAGTGACAGCTTCTGGTCCACACTATCAAACATCAGTGCAGGGCCAGTAAAATATTTTGAAATTATCTAATACAGAGTCAGAGAAGTATGAAAATAGTCTTAAGTCATCCCTCAGTTAAGAAGTGTATGAACGTAATACAATAGACAGTGACAAAGCTGACCATGTGAAATATCACAAGCATTACTGGACAAATCTTTTAGCAGTATCTTAGGTCTAGTTCCTTTCCTCTGGCCACGCCCAGTTTGCATTAATAACTGAAAAGGATGTAAACAGTTGTCTAATGAAGGTTTTATTCTGTCTCTGCAAAAGGCAACATCTCTCCCATAGTTAACCGCCTAGATCTCTTCATAGACTAAGGGCTGATCTCAGGTAAATTTGGACAGTGTAAATATTTTATTATGGTATTTTCCTGGCAGAAAGGTCTATTAGAATGTAATAAGAAGGGTTTTCAGGATTCACGTATTTAGGCCTGAATCTTCAGCGCATAAATGAAGAACAAAACAAAGCAAGAATGCGTGTGGGATTTAATATATTTTGTTGTCGTTGTAGAGACGGACACGACACAACTGAATGATATTAGAATGGCTCAAAAATGGCTCCTTTATTACAGAAAGGGTGTGCCCAGTCCAGCTGCCGTCCCCCACATTTTGTGCCTTGGAGAGAGATCTAAAAAGTCTTCTGAAAAGAAAAGGAAAGGTGATATCTCTCTATCAAATAAGTTTACTGCCTATTATTTATATTTTTTATTAATCTAAGACTCCAGAGGTTTTTTTGGTCTGCAGTAAGAACCAAGAAGATGCTATACTCTTGCTTTATAAGGGAGAAAGAACAAATGGAAGAAGCAGTGGCTAACAATCTTCTTTTACAGTGTCAGAAACTTGCCATACTTCAGGCATGTTGTGTGGGGCAAGATCATTCCTTAATAATATTAGAAATCGCCTGGAGTTCAGTGGCACAACTCAAAACTACATTCTTTCTCACTGCAGGGTCCTTTGACCTTGTCAATGATTTTGTTTTCTCCTACTGTTTCCCCATGACACATTATAGCCTTTGATTTTTTTTTTCACTTCTATGCTGTAAGTCTTAAGTTATTAGCTACTGAGAAGCAGTATTTGGCACAGGTATCCTATGAAATTTTCTGGACTAAGCTTTTGTTTGTGGTTATGAGTCTGGGCGTGATCATCCCAGTGGGCCAAGTGTGGGTCACTAACCATGTTTCTAAAATCTTTTGATCAATTTTCATTAGAATTGTGGTACTGAAGATGGAACAGAGGCATGATAACTGTGGGAATGTGGAAAAGGAAATTACAACAGCTGAAATGGAAACCAAAAGTCAAACAATTAAATGTACTTAAGTTGGAGGAACCAGATAATGTCCTTGCAGTATCGCATGAACTCACACATGAAATTGCAGATCCAGCAGCAGAACTTTTAAATAAATCTCTTAAATTGGGAAAGATATAATTGGAAAACAGTCAACACAGGATATGCATTTAAAAATTAGAAAGCAAAGAATGGTCTATGTAACTAGACAATATGTTAGTTACATGCAAGGTTCTAGAACAATTCAAGAATGATTAAAAATGTACAGATAGATGAAAATAGAAAGCAACATGGTTTCACTCATTTTGTCTTTTACCAAAACAATACAATGTCTTTTTTAAACGACAAGTTTTCTAAGATATGAAGATCAAAATCAGTTTAATTTCTTAAAACTCCAGTAAAGAATATTATGTAAGAATTTTATTAGTTAAGATAGAGATAAACTAATTTAAGAATTGTCAGACTTCACTGAAACTCTGTACTGAAAACATCCTTAGTCAAAAATTCATTCAGTGCTTCCACTAGTGATTTTGAAACAAAAAGTAGGAGTATGCAATATTTTTTACTAACAAAGTTAGAAAATGTTGTTAATATAGAGAAGGATAGGACTATCTTATGAAGGACTGAATAATCCTGAGAACACAAAAGTGTCTATGGAATAAAGGTAATGGTATGATAGTGTAAAATTGAACACCAATGAATGATAAAGTGAGTAAACTCGGAGAACTAGTTGATCATGAAATGAAAGTGTGCATGTATCATGAAGTGTTTTAAAGCTAGGAAATGTGAAAAAACAGTTGTAATCTCAGGTGCTTTCTTGTGAAGTATTTCCAGTAGATAGTAACTCCATGATCAGAAAGCTTTTTGAGTAAGGGGAATTTCAGAAAAGCCTCCCAGTCTTGCATAACTTCGCACTATTCTGCTTAGGTACCTTTAGATTAATTCGATCTCGAATGGGAGCAGAGGAAAGCTACCACCAGATCAAAGTAATGAAGAGTCAAGCAGGTAAAAGAAGACAAAAAAAAGCTTGGCTTGTTTTTTAGTGCAGGGAAACGACTGATGAGAAAGAATGTTTTTTCTGTATCAATAACAAGAGGAAAGTTATGTAAACCAAAGAATGCAGCCGGTGTCAAAATACTTGAGTGTAAAATGGTTAGTAATTTATGTAAGAGGGAAACTTCTTAATCATCAGAAGATTTCTAGCTCAGTCTTCTTATATTATTAATGAGTGTTAAAAACACTTCTGTGGTTTCAAGATGGAACTTAGCAAATGTATTAAGGAGAATAATACATGATTATGTATATATTATGTCTGTATTAAATCCATCCTGTATTTCCTCAAAACATGGCTAAATCACAAGCCTTTTAATTAAACAAAACAATGTAATGACTTTTAATTTTCTTTTTGCTTTCTAGATCTATTTTGTTCTCAGACATGTCTTCCAAAGTTTGAGGGCTGCAATCTAACTTTATTTTCTGATAAAATTCTAATTTCTCAAATAATAACAGTACTCCAGCAACAGGTTCTGAGAATTAGAAATCTGGCTTACCACAACACCCCAAACCTCAGCCAATTCCACACAGTCAGAACAGCTTCAGTCAGTCAGTTCTTCCAAGACCTTCTGATGAGGAGGAATTGACAACTAACAAAGAGCTTTCGTTATTCCTCTCCACAAATCTCTTATGTGCACGCATTTTTAACACTTGTGTGCCATCCTGTTTCTCCCTCTCCCATGACAAGAAAGATAATATAGCAACAAGCAAATGTTTGGGGAAGGATGATCAGAGATGTGGAAAGTCATCCATCCATGCAGGGTACAGTGGTTTAGGAAAGGACTCTTCAGCCTGGCAAGCTGTGTAATTCCTTGTCTTGGGATGGTGCTAGGCCTGGCTCAGAAAAATCTTTGAGCCGTCTGCTGCTGGCAAAGAGCCGAGTATTGTGGAGAAGCATCATTAAAGCTTGACCTGGTCTTACATTTTTCCAGTCTTCTCTACTGCCAGCATCAGCCAAGAGAAGTGGAGTTTTGTTTTGACCTGATACTTCTCTCTTCCTATGTTAACTCTGGTAAAAGCTGGAAAGCGTAGTTCAGCTTTGGACCTTTCAGAGGAAATATACTCTTGTTTGATCCACAGCACGTTTGTGTACTACTGTGATCATAGGTCTTCTGCAAGCTCTGCATCAAGAAAAACAAGGATTGTTGTCTTTCTGATAGCCCTGCAGGCAGCCAGCTGAATATGCTTTTGTAAATCCAGAAATTGGTCCACAGAACATTTCAGGGCATTTCAATAGGATCTGTAGCAGTCACAAACCAAGGTTTCTTCCTATCTTCCATATACTGCCATTCTTTGTAAAAACGGTATCCTTTACAAATGTGCTCACCAGTGTGCTGCCTCCACTGATGGCTTCCCTGGCAGAATCATTTCTAATTCTTGCCTTTCCTGCCCCTCAAACCCCACAAAACCAAGTTAGGAGGGAGCTGCACTGCAGCTAATTGGAAGTAAATGAAGGAGGTTTAATTCGTCCTCCTATTTCATTGCAAATAGAATTGTTTCAGTCAGCTTTTCACATGCAATGCTGGTGAATGCTTGTGACAGAGCAGGTTGAGCCTGTAACTGGTGATTATTCACAAAAAACAGAAGACTTGGCTTGCATTTCAGAGGGCAGGCTGTGCTTCCAGGGCTTTGTAGGAAAAGAAAAAAATGAACTGTTTACTTGCAAGCTGAACATACTTTATGTGGAAATTATGGAGAGATAATCAGCGTGAAATCCCATGCCATGGTTTTCAGAATAAACCTACAATTTAAATAAATTAGGAGGAAGCTGCCTGTACCTTTGCCTTATCCTCTTTAACGCAACACTTTTACTTGTTTTCTCGGTATTTTAAATCTATAGGATTTACGATGCACTCAGGTTTTGTTTTGGTGGTTTTTTGGCATTAGATGAGTAGGAAGAGTTTTGATCTTCTTTATTTCCATTTTATTTTCATCTTTTCTGTATACTAAACATTATAAAATGGTGGCTCAGTGGAAAGGTATTTATGACATGTCTTCCCATAGGTCCAATAAATGTAGTTTCAACAGTGTTTGACAGCTTTGACTTTGAAGATGGCCATTACCTCCAAGAAGAGGAGACAAGATACTTTGTTAAGTGCCTTTGAGAAATTTCAAAAGAAGATACAAGCTTTACATCCATATTTTAGCATTCAAATACCAGACACAGATTGTCATCTGTTTGCTTAAAGCCACAGCCAGCAATTTATGCAGAAAGGTTCCCCTTTTTTTGTCATACCAGTTATAGTTGCCAAGATGTACACCTGTTAGTTTGCTTGATCCTTGGAGCATAGAAGTTGATTTCCCATGCATGTTTAAAAAATTATCAGCTTGAAGACCAAAACTAATCAGGCAACTCTTTTGGTTTCAGTGCACCCAGCCTTCACGGCTATCTGCTATACAACTGTTTTCAACCAGGATGTTTATCCAGCACAGAAATTGGGAGCTACTGTAAAACTCTTCTATCAATAGCAATGTTCTAAATATGTGCCTTGGACTCCTGCTGTTCAAGCATTGCAAATTGTCAAATTATATGTGACAGACTGATTGTGATTTGTCTTTTTCATGACAGGGAAAAGTGTTTTTTCTCACCCTGGGGAAAAAAATGCATTCAACTACATTGAGAGATTGTTCTAATCCCATTTAGCTGTTATTTTGCAAAATGTTAGTTTGTTTTAACAGGCAACTATAAATTTCTCCCAAGATAATATTCTATAATTGATGTAGGTCTATTCCATATTAATAGCGTTGTATAAATTTTATAAAAAAATCTATGATAGCAGAGCCTACCTGATGACTTGCATTAATGAATGTTTTTAACATCTAAATTACAGGAAAATTAAAATATATGTTATGGTTATTTCCTGTACTGGTGTACAACAAAGAGAAAGCCTTTCAGTGAGAACTACACAATACCTCCCTTCACCTATGAAGGAACAGCTGTGGTTGTCCGTGTTGGAAAATACTTGTGGTGTGAAAGGTGGATGAAGTACGGCAGTGCATTCCAGTGTGAATGTATTGAACACTGGGGATAACTGTGCTGGAGGTGTATTTGGGTACCACAGTTGCATATGTGCAGCTTAGGCATTGCTTCTTAAGGATGATTATTCATCACATAATGACTGTGTTATAGCTGTTAGAAAATATTCTCCTCTTTTCATCACCATGTAGGATAGACAACATCTGTTAAAAAGATCCTAAAATAGAGCTGGTGAGAGATGTAAAGAGCTTCTAAAAAGAGAAAACAGGAACAAAGAATCTATTTTTTTTTCAGACAAATACACGAATCATCATTTTCTGCGCTGATTAGCCAGTGGAACTAATAAGTAGTGGTCAAACACAAATACACAATACAAACACAAACACAAATACAGCTCAAACTTCATTATCCACTGTTGCTGGCACATAGCACAAAAAGTAGTAGGTAGGATAAAACAATATTAAAAATTGGCCCTTCAAATTTTTGTTAAAAAACTTGTGTTAAGGATCACATTTTTAAATACCTCATTGAATGAGTTAAGTATATTATTTGCTGACAACTTAATTAGGTAATTATATGTTAATTATTCATTGTGCATAATCCACAGCTGCCTGTAGCTGAAACTCAGCAATTGTGACTAATTGCATATTCTGTAATGAATCTTGAGTCAACAGCACTCTGCTTCAAATTGACCAGTGTAAGAGTAATTTGCAA
Organism: Apaloderma vittatum; assembly: GCF_000703405.1. NCBI lineage: Eukaryota > Metazoa > Chordata > Aves > Trogoniformes > Trogonidae > Apaloderma > Apaloderma vittatum. The sequence continues at coordinate 10,949 of NW_009696049.1, forward strand.
CATGTTTAATATAGAATATTCCTGATTCTAAATGTTCTCCACCATGTTTGTCATTTCTGAGAACACTGGGATGGACTTCTCAGGTCTGTTTTAAAGGTAGCCCTTCATTTAGATTAACTTTTTTTTTCTATATCTGTACAAATGGATATAGTCATGTGAAAATAATGAAGAAAGAAAAAGGTATAAATTAGAATGAAAATGTCATGGAAATTTGAGAATATTAGTAATATGGAAAACATGCTGTTTAGCATGGAGGCAATGTACATTAGACTGACATGTTTGTCAATAATATTGCTCTTTTTACACTCCTTTAATGAATATTTACAATTATCATATTATAAATACAGTGTACTACAATGAACATACACAATTGCAGAATTCAAATCTAGTATTGATTGAGCTTAGCTTACTCCTGGCATAGCTGTTTATGTTCATTACCTGGTCATTTGTAAACTACTTACACAAATTTTCCCTTTCTGTAGCTTTTTTGAAACTCTCACTGTGTCATTACACCTCCTTTTACAATTTTGGAGGTCTAAAATCTGATATTTGACTTCCCTCCCTATGCCATCACCCTTGACATGCTAGTTATCTCACTGTAACATGCAGCGCCTAGAGCCCTGCTTCACCAGAGCCAAACATACCGTCACTTCATCACTTGGGTTTATGTGCCTGAAAGAGGAATCCCCCAGAGTGATTCTTACACCATCATGCATCATTACACCCGCAAAACAGAGAGATACTTATAAACCTTGCTGTCATTTTCTAACCTTCCTATTCGGTCTATCACTTGGAAAGGGGATTGGATGAGATGATGTGGAGGCAGTTGCAGGAAATCCAAGCAGCCCACTGGGGAAGCACTCTTGAGATGCATTTCTGACACCTGTATCTGCTGATGGCCAGCGGAAGGACTGTTTCGCTTGACTGGGCTCAGCCTACCCACACATAACCCAAAGTCAGGGCAGCTTTCAGTTGCTGTCATTTGGAGCGCCGCTTGTTAAACTCTCATCAAACGGCGGTGCTGAAAAATAATAGAGCTCCTGGTAGAAATATAGCATTTTCTACACAGAAAGTTCATTTGACCAAGTCTGAAGTTAAATGAAAACACTTCTAAATTATAATGCATGTGACCTTTTACTAGTTTCTGTACAACAGCGGTTACAACTGATCTATTGTGTAGAAGTACCGTTCTTTTTCATATCCTCTTAGCAGTGCTTGTTCTTCTTGTCAAGCGCACAAAACACAGCTCTAATCAGATGGTTCAGGTCCTCACCTGGTGTGAAAGACTTACGAGGTGGAGACTGAGCTTTACATTAACCAGACTGTTCTCTTGTGGAAAAAAATCTAGCTACCTGTTTGGGGATCTATTTAGGTGTCCATCAGGCCTACAGATTGCCATTATGGCTCAGAGTGTAGTTTGTTTTAGAGAAAGAGTAAAGGCAAAAGCCTATAAATTTATAAACATATTTCATGTAAACTCTCCGATGTGAGAACTTCTCAGGTTTTAGGGAAAAAAGTCCTCTTCAAATGGAAAATATTGTTTTTTGTTTCTCAGAGCAGGTGGTAGGGGATGCTCTTGAGGAGATAAAAATGGCTTTTATTTCCTTTCCCTGTGCAGAAGATCAAGAGAAAAGTAGGCAACTGCCAGACTTAATGAGCCCTGCTGAAGGGCTGCATCCTGATAGAATTAATGCATCATTTATAAAGTACTTCATAGGAAAATGATTTAGCGAATCACATATCACTTTGAGGTTTTGTAACACTCCTGCTTATTAATATTTATGGAACGAATTTAGCTTTTACAAATGACAAAATCATGTATGCCAAGTCTGGAAGTGCACCTTGTGGGATCACTGGTGTGGAATGGTTACACATAGAAGAACTGGGAAGAATCAGCAGTGTTTGGGACTTGAGTATGAGTCCATGACTTGGACACAAATAAATGTCAATTAGTGTGGTAGAGAAAGAGATTGTCCCTGGCAGGGTCTGCACTGCTCTTGAATGATGCTGCTCTGATCATTCCAGCTGGGGCTAAAAGGCTCTGAGCAGGGACCTATCTTGTCAGAAGCACAGGGCCCTGCAATGCAGATATGCTGCAGAAGGAAACAAAGAACTAAACCATATCCTTCCCCTGTAAAGGGGAATGAGTGGTCCCAAATCACGCATGCATATGTAGCTGCACAGGTCCTGTTTTCCAAAGAGAGCATTGTCTTCAGTTCTTGCTTCTTGGGTCTCCTACTTTGTTGTAGGAAGATGGAAAATGACTGAAATAGGTTGTAGAACATGGGGAATAAACACAGAGCTACGACACTTCCTTTCTTGTAATGGTCAGAGGAGCCTGGTGTGCTGATGGTATTTCCTCAACAAAGACAGAGAATACCTCTTTCTCTCACCTCTTTTTTTAGTAAGGATCCTACCACCTTGTTTCTGTAGGGATGTCAGTCTTCTGCTTAGTCCCATGTGCCAGTGGAGACGGTCTCATTCTACTGACAGGAAGTGTTTTAGTTTTCCATCTTTTCTTTGAGACACAGGGTTCCAGAGTGCTTAGACCAAGGCTTCAGGTTTCTCAGGTCTTGATGTGGCTCAGACATTTTCCTCTGATTTCCATCCAGGACTAGGAATTTTGGCCTCTGGCTTAACATCTTCAAGCGTAATTTGGCAAGCAAGCAATGAACAAAACCTTAGCCAAGCAATTTCTTAACCATAGTCACTTCACTCTTAAAAAAGCACAAATCAGTCAGAGAGCCCTTGAAAAACATACAAGCCCTAAGGCAGAGCCTTGCTTGACCTGTTCTCCACCTTCCCATAACTAGGATTTCAGGCTAGGCAAAACTGCTCTTCCTTTGTCCAGCAAATTCTTCTTAAGCAATGACAAAGTAGCACCTTCTAAATGTGGTCTCACTTCTTTGTCTCCGTTTTCATTTTATTGAGACTGAGGACATGTAAATACACAAGTTCTACTGTTTGATAAGCAACTAAATGCAAATTCCCAATCCTGCCATGTGGCAGGTGTTTCCTCCCCACAGCTAAGCTATTGCTAGGCAGATTCCAGGGAATCTGCCTACCTGGGCTAGTCCAGACTTGCCTATGAAACTTTAGCTGGTCAGGACTCGGTTACACCCAGAAAACTGGCCAGCAGCCAATGAGAAGCTGAGATGGCTGTGATTGACCACAGTCATCATTGACTAGTTTTTAAAAGGGGCTTTGCAACAGCCATGTTGGAGTTACCTCGTGGCAGTGGCCTGAGGAGGTTATAAAGTCTCCCCCTTGGTCTAGGGGATCCCTAGGCAAGGTCGACCAGGTGAGAAATGAAACCCCTACCTGGTAAAGGTACCCCCTGGCAAGGTTAAAAAGGGAGAACGGGAACCCCTCCTTTTTATGGTACCTTAGTGAGAACAATCAAGACGAGAAAGGGAACCCCCGGCTTGATTGAGGTGAGTGTATGATAATCCGGATTATCATTCTTTTGTCAAGGGCTAGTGCGTGAGCTTGATCTTTTCCTCAACCAATACCGAACCTTAAAATTGGGAGGAGCTTATATCCTGTAAATAAATTTAAATTAACTACACGCGTGAATTTATTTTTCGGATATGGGCGCACTACTTACCTCCTTCTTTACACGCCATATAGCTTTGCCATTCATTGTAGCTCAGAAGCACTCTTCTTAGGCAGAAAAGCTGACTGAAGTATTTCACAGCACCCTGCTTTGTCTACAAGTGCTGGACAGGAGTCCAGCACATAACAGAAAGAAGTGGAATTCTTACTTGGAGCCAGAAGTATCCTAGCCTATCACAGAGGAAATTGGGCACTGGGTTATGTCTGGATTCATGGTGCATCCCTGGCATTTGTTCTTGAACCCCTCATTCTTTGCCAATACACCTGGGTTTGCATAAAATTTAGCTAGAACTAAATGTACTGGAGGTCCTGGTGTGCCAAATTCCCAGACTCATTTTAGTAGCACTGCATCACTTCACCGCATCAGGAATAGCTTAAGAGGGACTCTTCTCTCATTGTTTTTGTACTTTGCCTGAGGATAGAAAAGTATTACCTTTCTCCTCCTCCCTCAGTGAATATGGGGATTTATATCTTCCTTGGAAGCATCCAGATGCTGTTGGAGACAGATTCATAAACATTTTTTCATTTCCTGTGGTCTGCACTACATTCTTTAGGAAAAAGGGGAAAGAAAGCTTTCATACAAAAAACTCTAGGTGGTTTGATACAAAAACATAGGGAAGTGATTCTTTGGCCCCCTCTGGCAGCCTCCTATTTACTGATTCTACTATTTTCAATACTTCTGAAAAATACGTCCTTTCAACAAGTTAAAAGCCTGCATTCTAATAGAATGATAAATATGCCTTCTCTTTTCCTCACTACATACCATGAAAATAGAAAAGATCATTGGGATTTAAATGGACAAATGTGGCTAGCTTCGAGTACCAGATTGTAAAATGTAATCTGGGATCATTAAGAATAAATATATATTTTGAAAATTTGATTAAGTTCTTATTCCTGAGGGTTAAACATAGGAAGTGGTTATTAAAACTATTTTTTACATCATTTGACTTACAGCATTTTCCATTTTTAAGGGAGCATGTCCTGGTTTGAGAACATCAGGACAAAAGTTGTCTGGGACTACCTGTTACTGGTGGCAATGACAGTAGGAGAGGAGATTTCTGTGATTCTATCCCGACATTCTGTGATTCCGTGGAGGTTGTGGAGTCTCCTTCTTTGGAGACATTCAAAACCAACCTGGATGAGTACTTGTGGCGCTCTACTGTAGGTGATCCTGCTCTGGTGGGGAGGCTGGACTAGACGATCTTTTGAGGTCCCTTCCAACCCCTGACATTCTGTGATTCTGTGAGGGGCAGCTGTGCCTATGGGTGGGAGAGGATGGGCCAGGTGACTGAAACAGACCAATCACGGTATTCTTTCCCGTAGTGTTCAGTACACAAAGGTCCCCCAAAAGAGTCCAGGTACCTTTAGTGTTTTTTGTGTTGGGAGGATTTTTACTGGCTTTTCATTGTCATGTTCTCTGTGCTGCTGATGAACACACTGCCTCCTGTTTCCACTCTGCAGAGGAGCACCATTCAAATCTCAGGTGGGAGAGGCACAGCTCCTTTTCTGTTTCTTTTAGACTGTCATTGGGACTCTGTGATCAGTCTCTTCCCTCTGCTGTTGAGTCTAGTCAGGGCCTTTTATTCTTGCTTGGGACTTTGTCATCTTGAAAGTGTGGGTCCTATATTAACATATTGTCTTGTATCTTTGAGTGTATTTGCATTCCTGTGTGTATATAGTTTGACATCTTCACTGTTACTGTTAGTATTATTTTAATATTTTTTAAAGTAAATTTCTTCAAGATTTTTTTTCAACCTTAAAGACTTTCTCCCTAGTTCTCCTGTTATCCTCTGCTGAGAGGGTGGTGGGAGGATCATAAAGAGCATCTGTTGAAGTTTAGTGGTTGGCTCAGCCTTAAATTTGATAGAGCAGTTACTGTGCAAATGTAAATATGTCACTTCATGAAATTACATTACAAAACCAGAATACTTAGATCTAAAACCCCTATGATCTGATAATTTTTCTTTCAAAATACTTCTGTAGATTCTGAGGAACCAAGAGTAGCTGGACATACTTTGGTTGCATGTTGGGGCATTTCAGAGCTTTGCTCCTCTCCTCCATACTTTGCATGGAATTCAGGCCTTGTATAAGCCACTAAAAGCATAAGCAAAATCCTATTGATTTGGGAATATAATATTAGAACTCCTCAAGTAAACCCAGTCCAGGAAGAATGTGTTTAACATAATAATTTTCATTGTGTTTAGTATAACTAGAATTTCTGATGAACTTATTTGCCTTTGCTTATGCTTTTAGTGGCTTATACAAGGCCTGAATTCCATGCAAAGTACGGAGGAGAGGAGCAAAGCTCTGAAATGCCCCAACATGCGACCAAAGTATGTATCTAAATATATAGAAATATAGGAAATACCATGAATTTCTGACCAGGTTGTCAAAACCAGTACAGACCTAACAAACAATGGGAAAACTCCTCCAGTCATTTTTCTTCTGTCACATGAGATATTGCCTGGAAACTCTTTTCTCTGACTACTTTCTAATTAGGAGTTCAGTTCAGAAGTGATCAGAGCTTCAGTGCAGAGCTTCGGCAGAGGTAAATAATGCCGAATGAGTCAAACACTGCTTGGTAGGCCTTTAGTATTCTCATGCAGAGACTCTGGGTGACCAGACAGTACAAAATTAATGTATTCCAGCATTCTTGACAAGAGGAAACAAGGCATGGATTGCCATTACCTGAGTCATATTACAGACACTTTAGAAATACATGAGATACGGAATCCTCTATGGAGATTAATGATGAAATGTACAAAAGGTCCTTTCCTCTGATAAACACGAATATGACTGGGATGGGTGAATTAGGTCTGCTATTTTTACCTCAGTATCTTGACTAGGGATTGTTTATTTCAGTGAGTATGACAAGAATACTGATCTAATGTTCAGTGAACTATAGATGCTTCTGGAGAGCACAGAGACTGCTTTAGCAGGTATAGCTGGAAATATGTGATCAGTAATGGAAGATGTATCCCAATTTATGGCAATTTCTTTTATTTCCCTGATTCTCAACTTATTCCACTGCAGTCAGAAAATCACATTTAGCTCTAATTTGGCAGATGGCAAGGCCGAAAAAGTATTTCTAGAGTGCATAATTGATTCAGGAATAGTGTTATTGAAAGAGTTTTAGAGAAAAAATAACTATCTATTTAGATGTGGGCTGCTTTTATAATTTAATTGCAGCAAAATCAAAATGGACATGGTTCATTCAGAATGCCTTCATCATTTAATATTTCCCAGAGGAAACTGTAAAGAATTAAATGTGCCTCACAATGTAATACAAAAGTTTAACCTGCTATGATATAACTAAGTGGAGAAGGATTTTGAGAACTTAATTTCAAGCTCTAGTTGTTTAACAAATTTATTAAAAGCTCTTCACACTTCAGTAAACTTTACATCTTGTGGCTTTCATTCATTTTCTCCTTGACAGATTGAATGGGAATATGCAATGCAGTGATTGGATATTTACCTTACTTATTTCTTTCATTTCATTTAATTCACAAATATGCATTGTGGCACAATGTTTCTTAGAACTGAAGTGTTCCCTTACTAAAATTACTCTGGTTAAAAAATTAAGCTCTCTTAAAAAATCTTTACATAGTACATTAGTTCAAACTGGAAAAAAGGCATAGGTGAAAAAAGGCATAGGTGAAACCTCAAAACATCTTAAAATCACAGAATGTCAGGGGTTGGAAGGGACCTCAAAACATCATCTAGTCCAGCCCCCCTGCCAGAGCAGGATCACTGAGGAGCATGTAAATTTAATATTTTGTGTGAAACTAAATGATGTTTTCCCATTTTCATATAATCGTATTTTGCTTTCTGAGCAGAGTGATATTTTTCATACGAAAATTTTACTGTAAATTTTTAGCTTGTTTCATTTTACTGAATAATGATATTAATTATACATCTACTCAGTAAATAACACATGTAATTGAATTCTGTGCTGGGGTGTTTATAAGAGCTCATGAAGATAAATGTTTCAGTGGAAAACACAGGATGTGAAATTTAGTTTGTTTAGGTGTCACCTAACAGAGGATGGGATGCAACTATTTCTCAGCCTCTCTTACTGAGATATATACAGAACAGGCATGATAACATGAAGTTGTACCAAATTATTAATTAGAAATAAGAAAATGAATCTTAGTCACACTTTTTCTCCAGCTACTGCTTCTCAAATACTCTTCTGTGCTGGTCAGCAGTAACAAGAAGCTGTGTTTTGTAAGAAGTAAATGGCAAGCATCCAAACTGAAAATCCTTGAAGATTATGTATCTTCACAAGTTTATTTTGGATTTTAACATTATTCTGTTAAGGGCAAAATGGAACTTTTCCAGTATTTATTTAGGCTGTTTTATTTAATTAACCAAGCATGTTACTGTGTTATCTAACACCAAGAAATGGAGCTCTTCCTGTGGTAAATTGTTTCCCAGAATGGAGTAAATACTGTCGAGAGCAATTGCAAACCAGGCATCACATCTAGGGCTAAATTCAGAGACAGTTTCAGCTGGTGTAAACCACACTTTGTTAATGTACAGTGTCTTATACTGATGAAATCTTAAGCCTAAAAAGAGGGATTAAGAACATGTGAGGGAGCATAAATTAAAGTGTGAGGGTCTCATCCTCACTCTTAAACCCTCTTAAATCATTCTGGCAAGAGCAATAGGCCTGAAGGCATGCAAATGTATACCCTCACAATTTAGCCTTATGCAATGGGCTTTCTTATTCAGGGCAACTGCAAGAAACTGGACCATATTGACAACCAGCACATGGCATAGCAGGAGGTGCTGGCCGTCCTGGTATGTTGCCAGGCTGGCTTTTACTTGTAAAAGACCCACAAAGAACAGAGCACGAAGCCAAGTAACTCTGAGGATATCACAGCTTTTATTAGGAGCAGGATAATCCAAAAAAATAAATCAAACTGAGGCTATTTTAACTTCTTTAATCGCATATATGCATAACCTCCACTTTCCATCTCAGGGGCTGGTTTACAGAGTCTTGGGATGCAGCTCACTTCATCTGAAGGTGCTTCAGTGCATCTACCTGGACTTAGGTAAAGTATTTGACACTGTCTCAGTGGTCTCTAACTGGAAGGATATGGATGGACCACTCAATGGATAAGGAATTGGCTAGATTGTCACATTCAAAGAGTTGCGATCAGCAGCTCAAAACCACAAATTCATAGAATCATAGAATGGCCTAAGCTGGAAGGGACCTTAGAGATCATTTTAATCCAGCCTCCCTGCTGCCAGGGACGCCACCTCTCGACTAGATCAGGCAACACATGGGGACCGAACGGTAATCGAACCCACGACCTTAGCATTGTTAGCGCTACGCTCAACTGACTGAGCTAACTGCCCCCCTAAATTATTTGATTATAGGTGAAAGAGCAGAAAATGAGCAACAAAATTAATTCTCACTCTGGATTGAATTGTCTTCAGAGTATTTTTCACATTTTGGGAGCTGGTCCTGAGTTTTTCAAATCTCTTGATCACTTTAAACATAAGTATTTGTGGACCTACATTGTGCTCTGTCATTCTAGATCTCACACTAATTATAACAGGTGCAGCATAAATAATGGACAAAGCCAAAAAACCACCAAAACCAGATGAATATTTAAAGCTAATAGAAGCTCCATGTTACCAGTGGGCACACAATTCAGGCTTAAGAATGTATATGGTTATGATACAAATAATTTGAGAAAAGCAACACATGCAGAACCCGTACTATTGATGGTTTTCAAGTGGTCTTATTTAATCCTAAATAGCAAGAATGTTTTATTTGTTTGAGCCTGAAGTGCAATAGTAACTTTCAACCTAAAAAGTATGAACATAGCCACTACATGGACAGTCCTAGTAGTCATACACTGCCACAAAATTCTAGCTGCAAGGTAGCATGTCCTTGGCTTCACTTCCCAGTATCTAGCTTCTCCAGGCAATTGAGTGGGAAGTCTTCCTCACACTGCAAATGGATATTAGGTGACTTACGTTAGCTGATCCTTTATGGTAAGAGGGAATACCAGTGCTGATGTTTTCTGTTGCCATCTCTAAATCAAAATTCATTTATCTATTTGAAATTGAAGAGTTTACTTTCATTTTGCTTAGATAAATCTATTATTTTTACTTCCTGATTTTACATCATAAGTGTATTGACAATCTATCTATCCTTATGAAAGATATGGAGCACAGGACAGCTTTTTTTCTCTTTTTCTTAATACAGTAAACTTTCTAGATGGCAATTCTCTCCATTACCATGGCAGCATTTTTCATCCAAATATCTAAACAGAGATAGTCACATGGATTTTGTTTTTATTTTGCCTACATTAGAATGAATCCTAACACCTGAGATATTAAAATGCTACCAGATAGAACCTCCAAGGACAACATCATGCTTTCTCTAGGATCTTCTTTTTAAAAGATTTTCTTTTTAAAATGTTGGTCTTTTATAACGAAATCAAAAGCTGTAAGTGTTCCAAAAACTGAAGTAAAAGAAAATAATTTTCTAAAAGCTAAAGTATTATCAGTACTTCTCAATAACTCAGATTTTCGGAAAAAAAGTGATCAGGAAAATTTAATGAGTACCAACTTTCTGAAACTTTGAAACTTCAGCAACTTATTTCAAACAGGTGTCTTAGTTTTCATCACTTTGCTGAGTATTAGGATATTTGAATCATTTAGCTTCTTTAACTGAATTATTTTACACACCACAATCCAGATTTTGCAGTATCAACAGCTCATCATGAAACAGAGCCAATGCAGCACCAGAATATAGCTAAAGAAAGAGGAGAAACAGATTTGTTTAATTTTATACGCATATTCCTTAGAAATCAGTGAGGAGGGGAATAAAAAATCCAGAACACTTGTGAAGTTTTCCTAAAAAAAGTTTGAATAAAATGAATTTCATATTTGTGAAGTTTTCCATATTTTTGGAGGCCTAGTTGTAACTGTTGCCAAAACTTTAATTTCAGTCAGTTTTACTGCACATGACTCAGTCCTAAAAGTATTTTTCAAGGAACAGATTTAGAAGACAGTCAACAGCCAAGCTTTGAAAGTAGCAGGAATCATTAATGAATCAGTATCTTTTAACGGTTCTCTCTGAGGTGGTGTATCCTTATTTTTAGAAATACAGTAAACACCCATGTTCAAACTTATTACAGTTGAATACTTAGTGTACGTGTATATGTTGTGGACATGTATGTAGAAGACTCTTAGAGCAAATAAATTTGGATGCAAAATGCCTTCTACCAGGCTTATAGGGACAAAATACAATCCATTCTTTACATTGCAAAGGATCTTACAATTTCACGGCTCTATATGGTCATACACTCTTGTAGAGGTATATATGTAAGAGAGGATTGTTCATTTGTTAATTTATAAGAGTAAGAAAAAACACTACAAGAGATTAAAAAAAAGATAACATGTGTAACTTATATGTAAAACTCTTTTTTAAAATTCTTTTTAGCTGCCAGTACTGAGGATTATGACTCTTGAAATTAAAAAAAAAAAATGTATGAAAGATTTGGGATGATCAGACTCTTATCTTTCTGTTTGGAAAATCCAAAGTGCACAATTTTCTCACAGCAAAGAGTTCTTCTCACAACTGTGGAATGGAAATATTGTCTTTTCACTACTTCTCTCAGCTTCCTAAAATTTATTTTCTATGCATGTATCATAAATGTAGTACATGTCCTTTTTCTGTACCTCAACCTTCCCCAGAATACCACATGGCTAGCACTAAATTAAAAGAAGTTTTCTTCACTTTAAAGTGAAGAAAAACTGGAGAGAGATATGCTCTGAAGTAATAAGGAAAACATGGAGATTGAAAAGTATTTAAAGCTACTTATTGCCGTATTTGCAAATGTCAAAGACCACTCTCAGGTGGAGTGGTTTTTCTGTGTTTAAAGACCTTAGTGTCCACAAGAAAGACATGAAATATTTCCATGAAGATGTCAAGGGATGGTGAGATGGTCATTAATACCAGTGTACAGCATGGAAGGAAAATAGGCAGAGTCAGGAAAGTAATGTCCCAATGCAAACATGACCTGGAGCACCAAACCCAGCAGCAACAGGGAATACTGTAGAAACTGAGTGCGTGGTTAACTTCTTTTCTACCACCTTGGTCCCTTTTTTTTAAAGTATCTTCTGTCTCTTCTCAGCTGGGAGAAACCAGAGTGTCAAGAGTGAACACACAGCCTCAGTAAGCACA
>NW_009696049.1:22794-42400 GCF_000703405.1 Apaloderma vittatum
AAAAACCAAATGTTGAACGGCTGGCCTGGCCTGCTAGTGGGTGGGTTGAAGGTGCACCTGTTCCCCCCTTTTTTATAGTACCCTCCTAAACAGTAAAAATTATAAAGAAATAAGGAGATTTAAAAAAAAAATTATTACACAGTGTCAAAGTACCAAAGGTAGGTACAGTCAAATAGAGTAGCTTTTACTGTTAAAAATTGGGAATGTTTCAGATATGCGGCTCCAGGGAAACTGTACAGCCCAAAAACCAGCTACAAAATATCTTCAAGGTGTTTTGGCCTGGCCAACAGCTTCTGCATGGGAAACAGAACTTCACAAAACCAAATCTTTAGTCTGAATAACACCAGCTTCTTCATCCAAGAAATCTGTTCAAGACTAAGGTACAGAACATTAGCCAAGGACTAACAATCTGGTAGTTCTATCATAAAGGCCAAGGAGAGGAGGGTAAGCAGGTTTTACTCACATCCTGCTGGGTTTTTTTGCCTTCTCCTAAAGACCAGAAAACAGTGAGACTCGATCATTTCTATCTCTAATGAGAGAACTCTGTTTTTAAGATGTTGGCAATCAGCCACTTTGGTGTCTAGTAGCTTTTATTATCAGACAGATATTTATCCTCTAGACCTTTGCACATGGTTCACAATTGTGCTTTCATTAGCATGGTTTCTCAGTGCCTGCTAGTAATACTCTGGGACATGTGAGTGGCATCTGACATATGAGTTTTTTTTCCTATCTCCCTAAAGCAGAAATTATATATATGAAGTAAAATTGTTTTGTCTGGTAGATTTTACTTCCTCATAAGTACTTGCTGCAATGTGCTTGTGTTAAACAGACTAAGGTCAAAAAAATGATAGCTCCAAGTTCCTGTGAGAGTTCATTTCACTGTCTGGCACCAAAACTGAAAGCCTTTTGACTCCTGCAAAGACGCTTACCCTTGGGAAAAAAGGTTGTATTGCAGTTGAGGGTCTGCTAACAACTTAAATGGGAATATACCTGTTTAGTAAGACTCAGTAATTTTTAATTTACCAATTTAATTAATTCTTGTTCTTCAATTAATGATCAACCATTTTTTTTTTAATAACAGAAGACAATCTCTGAGGATTTCCTCCTTTTGATCAAAGCATTTGAATGACTGGATACACCATCTGGATACATCACTGGATGTGGTGAGATTTTACAACTATTGAGGGCTGTCCTGCAGAGCTACTGGTCTTCCAGCTTACAGTACCTTTTTATTGTTTTATGACTTGACATCCATTTTGGTTTCCTCTCTTCTCTTTTCGAGTAGAAAAATATACCTCTTAAACTGAAAAGGCTGAAAGGACTAGGGAAGGAAGGAATTTCAAGTTTCTAGAAAGATGAAGCTTAACATAGGATGAAAAAGATAATAAATACAATCATATTGATCCTACTTTTTGCACTTTTTTTTATCCTGACCATTAGCTTACTCCTACCAGACTACTTCTGGTTCTTTGTGAATAAAGTAGAAGTTTCACTTTCAGTATGAAATATTTACTGTAATCAGTAAAGATGGATATCATATGCTATTAAGACAATTGTAGAGTTATGTTGAAAAATTAATGAATCATTAAAATTCTGAGTGAAACAACAGAGCAGGTATTGTTACTGGATCCAAAGAACTGCAACTGTGGAGATAAATTAAGATAGAAAGATATTAGAGCCACCTTTCAGCTAATGAAAGCTGAGCAAGGAAAGGAAAAATGTTAATGAGCAGTTAATCTGAGATACTTGAATTTCACAGCAAAGTAGCAAAATATAAACAGAGAGCACACACCTAATTCTTTCCTCATTGTCTGAAGTTTAAGAAAGTAAAATTCTAGTGCCCTAAATGTAGGCAGTGCACTGAGGCAGGAGGCATTTATCTAAATGAAGACAAGCTCCTGTATCACCTCTGCTTCCTTCCTTACTTCTTATGTTGCAGACACGTTGAGTAAGAAGGCTAAACACTGCTGTCTTCAGCATGAGCCCAGTTTAAAAAGAATCTCCACCTTCAAACCCTAGGTGATTCACATCTAATATATTATACATGTACCCCTCACTTTATAAACAAAAGATAGGCAGAAGCATCAAAATTGCTAAGCATGGGCAGAGAACACTGTGAGACTGTGATATACCTTAATATGCATGTCGTACAGACTCGCTCCAACATTGTAACTGATATCTAATCAAAACTATGAATCGCTTCTTTCTTCACTCACAGAAGAGGTACTTGCTTCTATGCTAAAGAAAGTAATTGCACATTTCCTTTTCATACATCTCTGAAAATATAACTTTGAGAGTGAAATAAAAATATATATTAAATTGTTTAAAAAGTCTTATTTTCTTCCAAATATTTTAGTGCTTTGTGGATTTATAGTAATCATGTCCCATTTAGACTTTGAGATACATAATTTTAGATGAATACCTGTATTTTACTAGCACTGTCAACAGTTTTAATACAGGTCACTTTAATGTAAGATCTAGGGAAAATGAAATAACAAAGACTTAACTATTCTAGGACTTTAGACTAGAGACATGTTGTTCATATACACGTGTATAAAAGAGTAGTCATAGTATTGCTATAGTTGAAGTCAGACCAAGACCAGACAGCTACCCTCGTTTCATTTACATCTAAGAAGTGATACTCCTGTCAAAATCTCAAGTTAGGTTATAGCCAAGAAATATAGGAATATTGTGAGTCTGCTTAGGACGGAAATGTAGTTGGGCAGAGGCCTTCTCTGAGCGGTGTTCCAGGTAAGTAAGAGAGGAGGAAAACAAGAATAAGAGACATGAAAGAAATGAGACAGAAAAAAGATCCCCAAGCCACAGTGAGTATTTTTACATTTGGAAATGTAGTGAACACAGAAACACGATATTGTTCCCTTAAAAAAAGGAGGCACCATCTCTTAAGCATAGTTAGGGGTCCAGGACACTGTTGACAGGCTATTAGCTCGGCATTAGGCAGATTGGATGCTCTCAGGCACACCTGCAGACTTATCTGTAGGCTGACTGCAAGTGTTTCTGCAATTGTTTTGCCCTGCTGCTTAGGAGTTGTCTGTGTAAACTGGAGGCAAACAGAGCTGGATATATGCCATGCTTCTGGCTTCTTGGAGACTTCTCTTTAAGGTTGATATTGACAAAGACTCTGGTAATGCGATCCTAGGGAAAAAAAAAAACAAAACCCCTCCAAACCCCTCTAGAGAAAGCATTTATGTTGGGTGCTGATTGCCAGAGATTTGGTTTAAATTATAAGAGACTTTTAAAAGTACAAATAGATGGATGAAGTAATATGAAATGAAAGAAAATCTTCTTTTAAGACAATTAATCTGAGGCCAGGGGGAAAACAGAAAGGTATGTAAATGCCAGTAGGAGTGGCAGATATTTTGAGATATGAGAAACACTTCTTCCTGCCATCTCTCAAGAGCAGTAAGAAGCAATAAAGTCTAACTGTCATAAATAAACACTATACTTTTCTTATAATATTTATATGGTGCAGAACTGTTGGCAGCATTGCAAGAAAAGAGTGCTACATCTTCAGCAGAGCTATGCAGCTTTAGAGCCATGCAGGCCCTACAACAAGGCACACAAGACATATCTTGCCTTTCCCCAGCTCTGCTGCTGCTTGTGGGTTAGCAGAAGACAAAGGAATGGCTTTTTCTGTCTTGTGATTTTAAGGCATGTAATTAACCTGCTTATATTTACTGGATACACAAGTGCTCCCATGAGACTGAACTGTACTCCTTTGAGGAGTGTAACAAATAAACAAAATGGACTGGCTGTTTAATCAACTAATTGCCCTAACAATGCCCTCCTAGGCACAAACATTCATGGGTTTGAGAGAGAGCCTGAATGTTGTTTACTTTTGGTCATGTTACAAAGGCCATTTATTTACTCAAATTTCTTCTCAGAGAAGAGCTGAATGGACAGAGTTATTTCCTCTGATGATGGAGTGGAGTTTTATACATTCTAGTTAAACTGATTATATTTTACTACTCTGTAGCATTTCTTTTCGTAGTTAATTTCAAATAGTAGCATATTTTAAGATATATTCCTACTCACTAGTCAAATCAGATATTTTAAGACAACTGTACATTCTTTCTGTGTTTCAGGATTTAGTCTATAAGAAAAATTTCAAAGAAAAATTAAGTATTTATTCAATGAGTTGCCTAATTTCAGATCAATTTGGTGTATGGAGGGCTATATTTACAGTGAATTCACTGAACCAACATAAACCCATGACCAATTTTATTCAAAAGGAGAATTGAAATACTCCCAGGAAAGCAAACAAACAAACAAATTAGTTGTTAAAAATTACATATTTAATTATGAAATTATCATCATACTCTCTTAAAGATAATACAAGTTCACATGGCTAATGAATGGAGAGACAGTTTAAGAAGACAGTCACCAGATTCTGCCCCCAGAAAAGCTGGTACTCAAGCAATAGTTTGCTGTTGCATTATCTTTTGGAAGAAAAGGGGTACAGTGTCCCATTGTCCAAAGCTTATTAAACCTCTCATGCTGCTAATAGCTTTCTAGCTCATCTTTGACTGCATTTGTTTTACGTAGGTACAATAAATGGCTCATAATCATCTTTGGAGTTAATGATCATACACCTGACCTTTCTCCAGCTCATGTGAAAAACCAGCTACTCCTTTAGATATGAGTAATAAGATGAGCAATGATGTTATCCCCAAAGATGCCTCTCCTCAGACAGTCGCTATCATTTTCCTTCTATCTGGCTGGAGTACGCTGCATCTACTCTTCCTCTATCAGGTTATTAGAGGAACTGTTCATGTTTAAAGTGAGCACCTGCTTAATAGCTGGGGGAAGTGAGCTCAGTGCCTCATAAGACCTGTACGTACAGCTCCACCAGTTCCTTGTCACATTTTAATTGTTTGATTTCTAAGTGCTGGACTGCTTAGCAAGCTGCCTGTGTTACCCTGCCATCAGTCTTAGTCCATAAGGACTGGGTCCATGTTTGCTTTTAATCACTACAGCAGTGTTTTCCAATGTGTGGCTGATTGTCTCTCATCTAACAGACCATTGCTCATAATTCAGGGCTGTGTGATAAATCTGCCTTTCTGGTAACTGGCTCAGCTAATGGTTCATGCAGTCAGCCAAACAGAGATGCATCTAACAGGACAGAGTCAGGACAATGTGTTGGGTTTGTTCAGATTTTTTTTTAATAATGTAGTAATTCATTGATGATCACTGCTCAAATAACTCATCATGGAATCCTGAAGTATTGCTCACAAGTGCATATGAAGGGAGATATAAATATGTATTTTCCTTAAATCCAAACTGAACATAATCCACAGTGGAGTGTCCCAAAACTTGATCTCATCAACATTTTTGTCAGAGAATGTGATACAAATAAAACAATACAAACCATCTGCTTGCCATTCTTTGCAGACGGTTTAAAATAAATTTAAATATTTAATGAAAATTTCATTTAGCTTTTGAAGGTGGAGATTTTTCCTGTGCACACTCACGGAGAGTTTCAGTCTGTATAAGAGAGGCTCTCACTGGCATAAGGCTTGAAGTTATGCTTACTTCTGTCTATCCTTGATGGCTGTCCAGCAAAGAATAAGTTGGGAATTTGTACTGCATATCTGCTAAAATATTATGGATGAAGTCCTGACAGTCTCTTTTTTACTAAAACAAGTTGTAATGATGGCCAAGGTTATGCATAAGCTGTTAATGAGGTCGTATAATAGTTGTTGTGTTACTTTCAGATGTTACAGGAACCACAGTTCATTCTGTCCTCTTTGTAATGCATTTTGTGATAGTTTAATGGTGAAGACACTATGTCAGACCAAATTTCATGCAGGCATAGGAGAGTTACAAAAACATGTAAACATCATTACAGTAGAAAAACACAATACACTGTCCTTTGTGTATGGTATCTGTTCCTTCTTTCAAGGATACCTCAAGTCTAAATGCTGTATACTTTATCATCCCTTTTTTTCCTTTATTTTAGTACTTGCTGAATGTTCTAGCAGAAACTCTTAAATGAAGATATTGAATCTAAAAATCATGTGGAAGTCTTCACATGAGATGACACTGATGTTTGTATTGCTCAGGAAGGTGCTAAAAAAGAAGTGGATGATTATTGTTGCTTATAATGGGCTCCAGAGGAGCAGAAGAGATAAATGGTTGTTGTTTTATTGTTTGATTTTTTTTTCCAGAGGCAGGATTACTAACCACTTCAACAAAACTACTGTCTTATTCAGCAACTTGGCACAAACTTCAAGAGCATATTCCAGCTGCATCTGATTGATCATTACCATGAAAAGTAGGGATGAAATAAGACTTTCTGGGATTATGGGTGTCTGTCTTCTTTCATTCCTACTGGTCTACACAAATTGCCATTCATGCAGACTAGTTTTCAAGCATGGAAAGACAAGGTGTGAAATGCATTTTATTGGACCTAATTGTCTTTGTTATACAATCAGAAAAAATAATCTAGAAGGAAATAAAGCAAATACTGTATTTTGTTAAATTATCTTTAGCTAAATGAGAATTTGGCGTATCTAAGAGAAGCTTTGTTTACTTCCTTTTACAAACGCCTTCCTTTGAAGTCAGCAAAACCAAAGGCATTTGATTTGTGTCCGATATTCCCAGGATAATATAGCCAGTTGCAGCAATCTTTTTTACATAATTTCTTTTGACACAGATTGATGAGTCACAACAGAAGTCATGTTGTAGAGAGTTACATACTTAGGCTCACAGCTAGCAGAGGCAGCGTAAATTGCCACCACCATTATGTCTGCCAGGAAAATGCATCTTTGCATAGCAAATATAAATTTATTCACAGTCAACAAAGCAATATAATGAGAGGTTTCTGCCCAATTGGGTAGGATACTCAGAAAAATATCTCCACATAATGAAAGGGAAACTGTCAGGGAGAAGTTAATTTGTGTAGAAGACGAAGTTAAGAAATGTGTTGTTGTCTTAATCGAATCCATTTGTAGGACTGGACTCTCAGGGTGTCCTGAAGGCAAATGCAGAAATTCTACTTAATTCTGACAGCCTCCAGGGGCAACACTAAAGACCATAAGGGAAGAAGGATGTCTAAGGTTGTCATGATATTTCAGACACAAATCTTCTCCACAGTCTTGTCTTTAATAATTACTCAGCTCTTTATGCATCCCCTATCACCAACCTCTTCTCACACTATTCTTGGTTTTCGCTTATGGGCCCATGTGCACTGCCTTCAATGTAGTCTTGCCTTCCCTGTGCAAGATGCCCACTGAGTCTGCTGTGATTTATTAGACCCATATTTTTGTATCTCCCAAGAGTAGTTTAATAATGCCGACAACATTATGAATGGCACAATGTCAAAATGTGCTTTTTTCTCATTGATTTCAGTTACCTCAGATTCATAGCTTTAAGAGCAGTGAGAAGATATATGGGGATCTAATTTGCAATAAAGAGCACGGAGAAAAGAAGGCAAGCACTAGACAAGACTAAGATTTTGTTAGTACTGTTTATTACTAGATCTGGGATTCCTATCTAAATGTAGCTTAAGAAAAGAGAGTTCATTCATTAAGTTCACTGGCTTAGGATCAGACTCTAAAAGTATAATCTTATTTTTCAGTCTACTAGCCCACCAGATTGAAACAGTTCAAAAACTGTATCAAGAGTGAGTGTAAATGAGGCATTAGTTCAGAGACACATGAAACTAAAATCTAGAAAAGTCTAAACATTTTGTGTTAGCACAACTTCCATGTTTACCTTTAGAGCACGGCCAACATTCCTGTGTTGTGATTTATGATATGACAAAGTCCAATAACATTTGAGGTGCCACAAATATTAGTAAAAGATGTAACATTCTCTGTGTTAGTTTACTGACATTGAGAAGTACTTCAGACTACTTATGATGAAATCTGCAAGTATTGTTGCTGTACTAATATTATATGATTTATTGTAGAAGAGGAGGTAACTACAATTACTTTGCTACATCTAAGGTTGCTTCATGATGGCAAAATCCTATTACTAAAAATAGCACTAAAAATTTCCTTCTCATCAAGTTCCCAAACAAATATGATTTACTCAATGAGCATGTTCCTTATTCACTAATTTGTCTCAGATGTTTTCTCTGACTGGTAAGAACGAGTTTCCAGAGGATGTCCTACATTCTTCAGGAAAGCAGCCTGGACAATCAAGTTGTGTTTTAAGCACTGTGAGACTGGCTTTGACATACTGTCAGTGTGAGGAAATCCCAGTGTTTACAGTCCAATACCAAGAATCAGAAGTGGCTGCTTCTGTCAGTCACCGACAGTTAAAGGAAGTAATTACATCTAACTTAAGTGGAAAAGATGACCATTCTTGTTTTGATATTACCAGCTTTGGTTGCTGTTGTGTGGTTGCTGTTGTGTAGCCGCTATTTATATCATGTAATTTCTGTGTTTCTGTTCTGGTTAAGCATACCTTCTCCCTGACAAAACCAGAAAGTTTGATTTTTGAGTCAAGTACTGAGATTAAAAAGTAAAACTGAATGAAAGTTTTAAAAGAAATAGAATTTATACCTGAAAGCAGTAGTTTAAGAAATAACAGAAACCAGTGAGATCAGACTCAGTGATTAAATTGATATTCCTCCACTGTAGAAAATCAAATATACTGGGACGATTTCATAAAACATTTCAGGTTAAGTTAGTTTTTGTTTCTTGAAAATAACATAATGGCAGAAGAATTCTGGCAAATATTGACCCAGTCCTACCAGGGATCTTCTGAATCAGCACAAATTAAGTCCTCGAGACCACAAACTCCTTATCCCAAATGATCAGAGTTTGAAGGAGAAAGTTAATCTTTGTGAGTGAGTCCTAGATAACTCAAATTTATAAAATAAGACAGTATTCATAAAAATTCATAAAAATAAGACAGTATTCATAAAATAAGACAGCCTATTCATAAGCTGAAAGATAATACGGATCAGCTTATGTGATTTTTTTTTTCCCTATTTTACTTAACAGTAGAAGATAGACAGATATGAGAAAGAATCATCACAACTTGGTATAAGATGCCAAAGTACAACTTATGGTAGCAAGAAATATAACTTGAATCCAAGGAGGAACTGACATTGTGAAACTTTATAACTGCAAATACATGTCCTCACCAAAGACGGGATATATAACCAAACTCCTGAAATGTTTGAGTGTTTCTTAGGGCAAAGTTGCTTAAAAGAGAGATGCTCAGTTCTAAAAACATGTGGAGGCAGCCTGGGTTAACAACCTTTGGAACAGCTTTAAAACACATTGATGAAGCCACGAATCTTGTACTGTACTGTCCTCATTCCTCAGATAATGCAAAATTTCAGTCTCTAAGCCTCTTAATTTCACACTTTTCATGAGATGTATGTTGACTTTCAAAAGCAAAAAAGAGTAATAGAAACTTTTTAGGCAATAAAAATAATTGCTGTTCAAGAAAGAATTCTAAAGTCAGTTATTCCTTGAAAATATGTCCCTGACCATTTAGGTTTTGGCTTTAACCCATGTAGGTACTTTGCAAATTGTTAGTTTATGTACTGTGGCAATTTCAAAATAACTTATTTAATCTGCTAAAACTAAAGAAAAATGTCTTGGCACAAAATGTTGTTGACACTTACAGAAAAAAAGATTGAGTAGTAGTTATATGAAGTAACAAGCAATTTCTTATATGTAAAAGGTTTAATCTGCCATGGCAATAATTTTCTGTGTTTAAGCCCTAATAGAGCCATTTGGAACAAGGATGTTTCAGACAGTCAATGTAGATTGTGTTACTATGTTCACGAGTTACTCTGGAGAAGTGAGCTCTTTGCATCTTCTCCAAAGTCATCCATCACTAACCTTAAACACTCAAAAATTTCCTAGAGAGCTTAGCCTTGTATTGTTCTAATGTACTACTTAAAAAGACAGGAACATTTCAGATATGATAAGCACAAGAGAAATACAAGAAGCATGAGTCATCTGAAATTTCTAGATGCTACTAGATTATAAATGACAAAAAGCATAATTTGGAGAAAACCACAGGTAGATTATCTTTAACTGTCCCTTCTTTGTTGAAATCCATACCTTTTCTTTCTCCTAGTATTTCCCTTTCAGAAGTATGTGTGACACTTATCTAAATTAAGTACTTTAAAAACTGGCATTTTCTATACATTTACAAAGAAGCTATTAAAAATTTTTTTAATTCCTTGTATTAGTTTCACAATCCAACCTAAGTATGACTGATATGGCAGCACATTGTTACCAGCTAGACATGTTTATCATCCTAAAGTTATATAGTGAGACAAGCTAAAAACCCTGTAAAACTCGTTTCTACTTGCATTCCTGTAGTGTCAAATTCTAACACTGTCCAACCTACACAGGAAGCACTCATCTGCAGCCTAAAACAGAGGCTTCCCCAGTTCTCTTTTTGGTTTTGTTCGTTGCTTCTTTTTTCTTTCGCGGGGGAGGGTGTTTTGTTGTGGGAGGTTTTTCAGGGGGTATGTTTGTTTGGTTGGTTTTTTTCTCGTTTTCTTACCTTTTTTTCCTTATAATTTCGTTGTATTTTGGTTAGCTAATGATATCTAGTTCTTCTTCAACCTTCACATCTTCTAGAAGACTTGGAGATAACAGTTATAATTCCTAAAGGTATAAGTGAGTCCTAGTAGCCTTCTCGTGTTTTATATCTCAAAGAGGAGACAGGTGAACCTGGTTTTACAACACTACAGAATTCCCCTGTGAGGTATCAGATACCCAAATCTAATCTGTTGCTAACAGAATTTTTCTCCTTCCTGCTTCTTCAAGTCTTTTCCAAAACATATAGTGTGTATTAACCAGAATGACACTTGGATTCTGGTCCCTTAACTTCCAAGAATCCTATATTTAGTGATTTTTTTTTTTTCTGGATACTTGGTCATTTTCATTTTTCAATGTAGATAAAAAGATATTTGTGAATAGAATCCTGATAGAAGACAGGCACTTTCATGAATATAAAAATGGTATTTAAAAAGACCATGGGAGTTTTTTGTCTAATTTTACTAGATACATTATAGAAGTTTCTTTGGAGAGATGTGTTTTGTTAAATGCTACTTTCTTATTCTTGTGTGGTTTTCTGTGCGAGTGTTTAAGACTTTTTGTTGCCTTCCAGAGCTTAACAACCTTCTGTTCTTTAACCTTGGATTTATACCTCCAGATAATGTTTTAAATTTTCCTTTTCTTTCCAATCATAACTAACAGTTGAAGCCAGGAAAAAAAAAAAAAGGAAATGGTAATTCATTTCTATATAAACAGTAGATATGTTAATTAACAATTCCCCCTGAGGGCAAGATGTGTTTTCACAAGCATCCAACCATCATTCTGTGGCCAGCTCACAATTCCAGAGTTCAGGAGATCCAGTTTTCATGGGATAATGAAGAAGATATTTCAGAAAAGCTTAAACCGTGCTTTTATAAATCCTTTACTAATTATATTTTGCTGATTGTGTATGTTTCCTACCACATAACATGAATAGAAAAAGGAATAAATCTCTGTGAAAATCATTTGTTCTCTGAACAGTAAATTGTTGACCTTTCTGCACTTTTTATAAGTCAATCAAGAAGTCTTTCTTTTGCAGAGAGTGGATTGCTCATACACTTTTATTGCTGTCTCACCGCTATCATACAAAATGGATTTATATAAAGTGATGTTATGCAGTGAGAAACAAGGATTTATTCAGTGACTATGTATGAGAAACAGGAAATTATATAGCTTCATAAATATCTAAGACTTTTTTCCCTGACTGGAACACTTTCTGAACCTTGTTTTCTTTGGTTCTACCCACCGTTACATCTAGTGATCAACTGAAAGAAACTTTGACAAATATGACTGCAAAACACTATTAACTCAATATTTTCTGTTCCATTTAAAGATTTTTTTTCCATGTTCTTTATTCCACAACTTTACAAAAAAATTTGCTAGGTTTCAGACACTAATTTTTGGACTATAAACATAATTCATAGTGTTCCTGAAGCTAAATAGAGGCAATAATTATTGTGCAAGTGGTCACAGAGAATAAATAAGAAATAAGAAAACAAAATCTGTATCTCATTTGGACTTGTGAGTAGTTTCTTATGTGTAATTTTGGGGGGCAATTTTATTTATCTGTGATTATCTTTTGCTTGCATGACTCCCTGCAGTCTGTAGAGTCGCACATAGGCATGCAAGACTCCACATACATAGCAGGGACCTTTTCCCATTTTTTATCTCCCTCCATTTGTTATTTTTCACCTGAAGAAGAAAGCTTAGGATTAGCACCTTCTTTTCATCCTGGTGGTTTGTAGATATTTCAAGATACTTTTAATGCCCCCTTTGGACTTCAGCAAAAAACAATAGTTAAAAGCACCCCCATCCCCCCAAGTTATTAGTGAGACATTCAATTTGTTTTATTTGGCGACCAACTGACATTCCAAGCTTGCATGAAAAGTTGCTTGCTGCAGCTGAGTGGCTGAGCAAGTAAAAGAGCAGGAAACTTTTTGTTTTTAAAATATGGAATGCAATATAGATCAAACAATGTTTAGTACAATATTAAACCTTTAGATTGAGGCATGCCAGAAATGGTGCTTTTGAGCTGTGGTTAGGAAGGAGAAGGAATCCAGAAGCAGTCAGTTAGGAAGAAAGAAATTACCTGTGAGCAATAGAAAGACTGTAAATAAGACAGACACATTTAAAAGATAGCAGACTTATTGGAATGAAATAAGGGCTGGCCAAAAACAGTCATCAGGGAAACTGTTCCCGTATCACATAACTCTCCATCCCTTTCCCAGCACGGAGTAAAGATGGGATGACTAGTTTCCAGAAGAAAAAATTAAAAGTCTTTCCTGAATTACAAAATCTAATTCATCTTCCTGGAAGGCACAACACGAGAAAGGTTATACAGTGGCCCATTGAGCAAGATCCTTATTTCTAACCGTAGCTGACATCAGATGTTTTCTGTAACAAAGGACCCTGTGGTAGATAGTTAGCTACAAAATAACATAGCTTTAAGAAAAAAAAAATTCCTGTAGACATTAGGCTAAGATTTAGTGTCTGTTTTCAAGCAGAGGTTTTATTTTCGTAGTGGGTTGTCTTATTTTTTTGCTATTCTTTTGCATTTAGGTCAGGAAGTCTTTTCATCCATATTTCTTTTCAGAATTCTCCCAAGGTTTTTATCTTAATGGTACCTTGCAGCGACAAATTCTAGTGGTTGACAGTTTGACTTGCAGAAATGTACTTGTTTTTAGTGGTTTTGAGTTTTCTTTTATTCACTTCCAAAGGATGCTCTCTTCCCCAACAGAAATGGGAACTCTCTTGGCTCTGTCTGCCTCCATTTCACCACTCATTATTTTGAATCTCTCCAACTGATCTTCTCCTGTTTCTCTCATTTCTAAATAAAGACGTTGTAGACTGTTGCAGTCACTCTTCATATGGAGGATTTTCCACACTTCTGATGTTTCGTATCAGGCAGTTATGTTAATAGACATTTAGCAAATCGGAAATTTAAAATAAGACTAAAATTTATGCCTTGGTTCTTGCTTGAGGCAAAAAAAGAATCCCAACTTGCTCAAATGTTTACTGACAAATCGGTGTGCAGATTTTTTTTTCTCACATTTATTTTCCTTTTTGCTTATTTTCTTCTATATCTGACAGCCACTGCAGTCTCCATTCCCATGCACAGCCCACCTTTGGGCAGAAGCTTCCAATATAAAACTGATCTCAAGGGATTAATCTTCTCTTCCCTTTTCAATTTTGTAACTGCCATAGCATCATCAGAGTCTGGTAGGTGACATCGATGTTTTGTTGCTCTCCACCCCAAAGATTGCCTGGGAGTCTGTACAATCATTTCTCCTCTTCTACCCTTAGCCACCCCACTGCTCAGCAGGGGCTGTTGTCAGTAGATAACTGCAAGAGTTTGGCATTTCCAAACAGGGGGTGTATGGCCTCCTATACTTGAAGGTTTCCGCATCCTATCCTATTTCAGTTGTGTTTCATCCTATTACTGACATTAGTGTTGCTCATGAACACAATAAAAGAAATGCTGTTGTGATCAGACTTTAATATGTAACAGACTACTTATTTCATCAACATCATGTAAGATCAACAGAAGAAATACCATCACAGAAGTTAGTCATAATCTCAGTATGCAATCCAAAGTGGACACCTTAAGATGCAGATGAGGTTACAAGACAAAAACGGAAGTTACAATTTAATATGGATATTATCCATGCTATTGCAATACACAATGTATATCCTTGGTTCCTTGAGGACTGGATCTAGGCTCTTCTGAAATACCAAGCAGAATTTCCTTTGACCTGGTGCCTCATGGATCCAGTCAGCAATGCTAACTGAATACCACCCAGATAATCTCAGCACACAAGTTCATAAGAAGTACAGTGCTAGAGATTTTCTTCAACACAAATGACAGTGACAAAAAGAAAAAAAAAGAGTTGGAGATATTTCATGGTGTAGCCAAGATTTTATTTTTTCTCTAATGTCTGCCAAATTATTCTAAACTAAAGGAGGCAGCTGGCAAGGCTTCAAAAGGAGCTTTGTGGGTGAAATAACTCAAGCTGCACTACTTTACCTGGCTAAGCTCTTAGAGACCAACAAAGACAAAATATACAGCTTTTGGGTCAGCCAGGAACCTCTGCAAATTTATGGATGGAAAGTTGCCTGGTCATTGTAACGTAACAAGGTATTAAAAGATGATGAAACAGTACATTGTCCTTTAATTTTGGATGTGCATTTCTTTAAAAGATAAATCAAAAGTATGTTTTAGGTATGAGAAGAAACATCTCAGGTCAGAGCAAAAGAATACATACTCTACATGGATATTTCTTTAGTATAATGTTTTGTTATCAATTTCTTTTGCATTTTATTCAGTTTACAGTTATTCTTAAGCATTGAAATTGGTAGCTTAAAAACTGTTAGCTTCAGCAATGGCCCAGGATAGGACATGGAACAGTTATTGACGGAAGGAGCAGGTTCAGATAGCACAGCACAAAAATACTCTGGCCTTCCTAAAGGCTACAACAGGAAAATTGCTAAAATCAAGGAGAGACTTATATTTGATTGACAGGAAGAGAGAATTAATAGAAGAAATCAAAGGAAAATGTTTTAGAGCAACAAGCAACAGGCAAAGGGATAGTTACTATTAACTTCTGGCTACCTTACAACAGCTGAAGGAAAGTTTCATGGCCAGAGAAGTTACAGTAGCAGTGTATAGACACCTATACATGCTTACTTGCATAATATGAGCATACACACACGCACACATATAGCCCTTGTTCATTATAGCCCTTGTTCATTATTGTAACCTGTGGTCATTTTAATAATGTTGCAGGCCTAGTAATGAAATGTCTCCTCTTACAAAGTCCGGAAACTTGGCCATCTGATTTCTACTAGGCTATATTTCTGTCAAAGAATGACAAGGTGAAGTTATAAAAAACCAGTTAATCTTATTTATAAATTCTGCTGTGTCATGCCTGCAATCTGCAAAATTGACCCAGAAGAGCATTACAATGAAGTATCACATCATTCTCCCATCATACATTAGTGCAAACTCACACAGCAGCAAACATACTTCAAACTTTGTTTCATTCCTATACAGATTTTTGTCTTTCATTATGTTGTAGCTACATATCCTAAACCCACTTGGATAAAACAGATTCAGTATTTTCACCAGCATTTTTCCCTGTCAAATATTCCACAATTAGAGCTGAAAGTTAGAAAAAAATAAAACTCTTTAATCCCTTGAACCCATTTTATGGCAGGAAGAAAGGGAAAGCAAGTCGAAGAGAAGCTTCTTGATCAGCAGGCTGGGGAGGCTTTCACGAACTCCCCATCTCTCTTAGGAAGGGAATAAGAAAGGATTGTAAAATACTGTCTTAAACTTGTGTCTAGAACACAATGTGTTGTGTCATATTCATCATATCCACAGCATGTAATTATCTAAGTTATTTAGAATTATTAATAAATAGTTACATTTATGACTAATTCCTCTGGGGAAAAAAAAAAAAAAAGATATGCTGAAAAATAACCAAACAGTGCTTTTATTTGATAACCTTGCTCATAGTCTCTTTTAGCACCATATAAATCCAGTAATTGCACGGGATTATTTGGCAGCATGAGTGTGAGAAGATGACCATGCTGGTACTGAAAAATAAGGTCTTAGGAAAGGCTTTATAAGATTTATGGAGGGAAATCTGCCACTGTGAGAGAACTCTACACGTCCTTTGAGTAGTAGGAGAGGACAAAGCGTGTCAAGATATTTTGCATCTTTCCCACCAGGCGTGGAAGAAGACCAGCAGATCTGTTTCATTCAGTCATTCCTCAGCTCCTCCTTGTGCACAGCCCTATAGTGTTTGATGACATAATTGAAATCCAAGATGAGTCAACTGTCAGGGACATTGACTTGAGGATGTTGCACACTCCCTTATATGGAGATTCAGCACACAGATCAGAACTGATTGAAATGAAAACGGAAAACTCCACAGCTCTTAACATTTTTTTCAAGCACATATTTTCCAGGGTTGGAAGTGAGAGGGTTTTAAAAGCATCATGGCCTTCTGCCAACGCTAGAGATGTTTCAGAGTCATGGGACGACCTGGTATGATGCTGGGAAATATTTGATGAAGCTCACAAGACTATACTGCAGCAGGTGCTGTGACTGGGAGGCAGGCGTGACAGACAAGAGGCTTTACACATATAAACCAAACAGGAATTGGAGATTTACTGTTATTCATCATCAACCTGTCAATGTTAAGGTGGCAAAAAAAAAAATCTATGATCTATTTTCAACCAACAGTGTGGGATGTCCTCTGGAGCGTTTTTGAAACAGATCAAAATTTATATAAAACTGTCACAATTGTCTGATTAACTTCTAGCCAAAAACTCTCACATAAAAATTAAACATGAGAGTATATACATCTTCAGAAAAGAGTACTTTCACAGATCAAGGGCAGATGCTTTGCACACATAGGTGCAAAGCACTCTATTGTGCTTTTAATCGGCATTGTATTTTTTATTGGAAAAATCATATAAATGTGTCTGAAAGATGTTCAAAAGGTACTTGTCTTTTAGCTTTAGAATACAAGGAAGATTTAGAATTATCTTCATGAAACAGAAAAATTAGAAAGTTGAAGGGTGGCTTGGATCATTTCAGATGGCTGTCTTTTCATCCATGCTGAACTTTTTATAAAGCATTGCTGTGATCACATTTTACAATTGAGATGGTGGCTCATACTGAAGATATTCTAAACTTCTCTAGCCTTTTTCTGTAAACTGTCCCACAAATTAGGAGTCCACTGAAATACAGCAGAATTAGACTGATATAGGTGGAAAATCAAGCTCCTAGCTTTGTAAGGGTGACACTGATAGTTGAGGCAATGTCACGTATAAATATTGTGCTAATGACTGTGTGGGTTATATATGTGAACAAATATTCTTCAGAAAGGTTTAGCTTATGAGGGACAATGATCCCTCCAAAGTCCTACAAGTCAGGAAACAGCTATAGCTTAGCCTCTGTCCCAAAGTATCAGAGGAAAACCATGTCTGTGGGAGCTGGGAAAAGAGAGTGTTTCTTTGCTTTACAGCCAGTGTTTGCTGAAGTATGTTGGTCCCAAATATGGGGAAAATTTACTGTGTTACTTTTGGACAGCACTAATTTGTTTTACTGTTATAAAAGTCCAATCATCATGAAAACGTTATTGCTCATTACTTATAGCAACAACTTCATCAATACGCCTGATGCAGGCAAGTTTTCAGTAAAAGAGTGACTATTTTGACTTTGATCTCTACTGCAAACTCTTAAAACAAACTCCTCAGGTTTCAGATTTACTGGCAGTCTGGCACATCACTGCCGTAAACATTAGGACAAAGAGAAAAGATTTTTTATGTGTCTGCATATAGAAGGATATTAATTAGAAATAATGAGTTGAGACGGCCTACAGAGCAGCTGTGGTTCTTCTAATGAATGTTGTCTTCCAAAGGCTGAAATAAAATGTCAGGACTGGTGGAAATTTGAAATTGGAAAAGCTATATAAGATATTTATAAAAGTAAATCAACTGTAAAAACATATTTGCTAAATGTGTGTACCTTCTACAGTGCAGCTGTACATTGAATTTCTTAGTAAAACATCTATCATCACCGATACAACCTCATAGAAGTAATATACATGCAGTTTACTTGGTGAAGATTAGAGTTCTCTCTTGTGAAGCTGGAGAATGTCTTTGTATTTTCTATAAAGTTAAACCAAACAATATCAACCACAATGATGTTTTGAAGATAAACATTAGGGGTTGGTAGGCTTTATGCTTTACCAAAGGATTTTCCCAAAGGTGATATGAAGGTGATCAAGACAAAACAGCTTTCTAAAATAAACCTGTTTTAATCATTCAAAATTTCACTTAAACCATACAAAGTCATCTGAAGTTCCATCATTTTAGGCAAGCTGTCGCATTTCTACAAAATTTCAGCAAGAAGATCCACCATGATGCTTTAGAAATAGAAAAGCAAACAATATTACAATGTGACTGTCCAACAGGGGGACTGTCCATCCGCAGAATGTGGATGGGGAATGCCACTTTGTACAGAGAGGGTGCCAGAGGAGACCACAGCTCTGCGAAATCTTTCTGCAATTCACTGGGACTGCCCAGAGCCGTCACCAACCTGACTTTGCTGCTTTGGGAGAAGCTTCTCCTCATTTTGAACTTCCCCACTAGGCCCAGCCGCTTGCTGCTTCTCCTTCGCTGCCCACATCGCCTCTGCGCCGGAGGGAAGCTGCTTTGTACCCCCCTCCCTGATCTGCCTCCAACGGGTCTGGGGAAGCAGAGCCTCAGGGAAGTGGGTCACAGCTTGGAGAGCCATGGTCAGAAAGCCCAGTGGAGAGCAGGAGATGCTCCAGATGAAGTTTGTCCACCCGGAGTTTCGTCATCATGGCTGCGCCTCCACGCTGCAGCTGCCACCAGCCCTGTCGTGATCGTCTCCTGCTCCCCGATGCCCTCCTCAGCCTGCGTCCCAACACACGGCTCCTCACAGGCCCGCACGCCTGCTTCAAGGTGAGTCCTCCCACTCCTTCCTCAGCATCCCCTGTGGGTTTGGAGAAAGCCCAAGAGATGTGACCTGCTGCCCCAGCAGTGCTGGCCCTTCATTGTGTGTTCCTCAACCAAACTGGGCCTGTTCCAGCATGCAGTTGTTTTATGTTTCTTAAGGAAGTTCCTGGGCAAAACTCATGACCAAAAAAATAACCCGAAAAACCAGTGGTGTTAGCATGTTGTAATTAATTGCTCAGCTGAAAATGAGCTTAAAGTAATGCTTATTATGGGGAAAAGAGAGGGGATGGGAAGGAGAGAGAGTACTGAGGGAGCTTTAAAGAAATGCAGGAATTCATCTTCATTGTGGAGGAAATTAAATGTTTCTGCTTTTATTTTTTTGTTTGGTTTGTTTATTTATTCTTTTCCCAGTAAGTCACCAGCAGATATTTTTATGAAGTTAGCCACAGCTCAACACTCCATTGGAAAATATTTTTATTTCAAAGCCGATAAAACATTAGGAGTGCAGTAAACATTTTAAACTTAGAACCACAACAGATACAGTAAATCACATGTTGTTTGCTTGTTGCAGCAGG
>NW_009696049.1:42431-60737 GCF_000703405.1 Apaloderma vittatum
GCACTCCCCACAGCAAGTTCACCTTGGGACAGTTCCCCAGAGCATCTTTAGCTTTTGCAAGGTTCTTTTATGGTTCCTTGTATTTTCCCTCTGACACGTAGATCACAGTACTGGCTGATAGGTAAAGCTGGCCAGATTTTAGGCACCTGCATTTATGCTAAATGCAGGAGGTGAGCAAAAGTGAGGTGCCTGGGTTCCTCCATGCTCAATGGAAACAGCAGGCAAATCCAACTGTGATTTTCCTTCCAGATCTAGTTCTGGAGATGGCTCACTCTCTGATGTTTATACAAGGAAGCTGTACCTTAATGCAGGCACTGCAGTTTGATGTCCTCTCGAGAGTGATATCTACCCTGCTTTTTGTAACTCAGTGTCCTTCTGCAGACAGAAGCTATTGCTGGTGCACTGAGCACCTCCCAGCCTGTCAGCTGTCAGCCAGAAGACACCAGTCAGGTAGATAGAGCAGTAGCTGTCTCATTTCTACATGGTAAATAGAATTAAAAGACATTGACAACTCACATTCTTGTCTGTTAGTGTTAAAATTTCTTTTTGTTACTTCTCAGCTGAGTTCTTAAACTCAGGCACTGTAGCTATTAGCTGTTTTCTGGTGGGATGGGAGGTGACCTGTAGTCTATATGAGAAGGTTGTGGTCTCCTTTAAGATGTGGTTCAGAAAATGGAAAAGTTTTTGTTCAGGGAGTTGTCTCTGTTCTGCTCTTTCTTGAATAGGTGCCCACATTACAAACACCACCACAATTGGCAGTATTAGCAGAGAGGTTAACAAGTTGGCTGATTCCAGCTATTCTTTCCAAATATCCTTGTACTCTGAAAAGTTGCAGTGCTGCTCAGTGAGAGCAGCTCAGCAAGATGGTGGCCTGTCTGCACCATCACCTCTTCTGGTTGTGAAAGAGTTTTAGTATTTTCTTCATTTTCTGTATCACGTAAGTAAAAATATTTCTTCTTCCTTAAACTTTTTTCATATCATTTTACCTTTCAGCTCATGATAATTAAGACAGGCTTATAGAGGGACATCCTATTGCCAAGTTTTAAATGACCTTTCCAAGTCTGCCCATAAACTGATTGTATCAAGCTATGGGGACGGGAGGAAGACGGAACACCCTGTGACAAAGCCAATTTAACACAGCCATATCTGTGTAAAGCAGAGACTGGCAGGAATAAGCGCCTCAGAGTCTAAGCTTGTTAATTAATTAAGTTATTAGCAAACTTTTAAAATAAGCTGTACACTCAGAGAATGAAATGACTGTAAAAGAATAGCAGGAGGGTTATCTAGTTTCTTTCTACAATTTAAAGAAATTGCACACAGTGAAAATGGAAATTTCTTCATAGTTTCCTCTCAGTGTGGAAAGCATTGATTCTAACCCAGAATTGCTTTCTTCATGAATTAGAACATAATATTTGCACAATTTTGTTTTAAATCAGCTAGTATTTAAGTGCATACAAACATAGTAGTTTAAGAGTGCTACTCTGTAGACCCCTGAGTAGTTTACAGACTGGAAAAAAAAGTTCTATTTTAATTTCACGGAAAGCTGATCACAAGTATAGTAGTATTTTCTGTTAATTCTGGGTGTATTCACTGCTAGTGGAACATCTTTATACATGTTAATAGCCAGCACTAATGCCATATCTATCTAATGTAGTATTGCTTTACTTCTTTCATTGCCAGACAGACATGTCAGAATCATGAAGGCCACTTACCTTTGCATTTTGCTTACTCTGAGTAGTTCTGCTCCACCTGTTCTAATTCCACACCTCTTGGTACTTGTGCGATTCAGTGATGCTTTTGGGGTTGATGACGTCCTCTATATTTTTTAAAAAAATACAGCCAGCAGTGTCACACAGATGACACTGCAGTCAGAAAGAGATACACAACAGGAATGGAAAAGCTGCAGGCTCAAACCCATTGGTGTTGTATTATCTAAAGAGGAATGAACCACTAGGAATTTGCCAAGCGCTTGTTCTAGCTTCCATTGTAGGTATCAGCTGTCCAGATTCATGTTGGACCTTCAGACTCAGTAATAATAGTAAAAATGATAGATGTCTCTCCTTTTCTCCTAAAAGCTGAGCACTGTCATTTTCTAGACAGAGACACATTTCACTTCAGGTTAAATTATTGCAACTTATTCTGTCACAGTTATGGGAAGTAGAGCCAAAATAATTATTTATGTAAGAGAGTGCTAATACAAATGAGCTTAGGGTGAGCACTCTCATGGCAGTACTTTGAAGGTTTTCCTTTCTGTTGCTCCCTTAAGTAATGCTTTTATTGCTTGTGTTTCATGGTGAAAATCTCACTGAATTTACTGAATTTTAGTCTTCAATCTTTAGGACAATTCAAATGAAGGACATATCCACTCATTAAAAATAAACAAACAAAAAACAGGAAAAAAAAACAAAAACAAAGCCCCAAACAAACAGAAAACAACTCCAACCCCCCCAAAACAGCCACATTTAAGAGTATTTTATCCTCAATTCTCTTAGTATAGAACACAAAACATATATTTCATAAATATTACCAAGTGTACACGATATTACATCTCTGTGGTAAATGGAGACAGGATATTAGACATAAACACAGAGGTCACACAACACCGGAACGAACTGCCAGACACAACTCTAGCCAGAGGAAGGAACCAGCTGATACTGGAAACAACTGCTGAAATCAGTATCTATCTATACACATTCCAGGTATGAGTAGCATTCAGAGTCATGTGAAAGCAGTTGATGTGATATTTTGGAGAAAAGCGCATCAAGGACAAATTAAGGACACTTCAGAGAATTTACTAAACCTTTTTTTTTCTTATTTATAAAATGATTTGTCAGTTAAACTTAGATCACAATAAATCCAAAAATATCTTTCACAGAGTCGTAAGAGTTTGGATGAGCTATATACTCAAAATACAGATCTGAAGGCTAGTAGATGCCAAGCAGGGAAACAAGAAAACATAAAATTATATGACTGCAGCAAAAGTGCCAACAC
Organism: Apaloderma vittatum; assembly: GCF_000703405.1. Taxonomy (NCBI): domain Eukaryota; kingdom Metazoa; phylum Chordata; class Aves; order Trogoniformes; family Trogonidae; genus Apaloderma; species Apaloderma vittatum. Next base: position 45,423 of record NW_009696049.1, read on the forward strand.
ACCTAGGGAGGTCATAATTTAGCTGTCTGGTTTCCAAGAATACACATTTGAGTAGCACATGGTTTCTTGTTTCAAGACAGGCATCAAAGTAGCCGTTCTGCTATGTTAGCAGACATGCAGGCTGAGGATGTCAATAAATGCAGCAGTCTTTCACAAGAAGCATTTCTGAAATGTGAGGCACGTTGTTTAATATGCTAATTAAAAGTGAATGTAAGGAGCAACAATGATTGAGGTCTGGTCTACCCCACGGCTCCACCATCACTGTAGCTGGCAGAGCACCCCACAGTACATACTGTTCAAACAGACAGAAGGAGTTTTTCTGGCATAGTTACACCACCTCCCTAAAGTGATGTAAGTTGAGCCAATATAAGCTCTCCCCTTCTGGCAAAGCTGCGTCCGCACCAGGAGTTCTGCAAACATAGCAATATCTGCTGGGGACGTGAATTTTTCACACCGGGAACTGACATAGCTATGTTGGCAAAACATTATAATTTAGAACAGGCATAGGGGAAAAAAAAGCATTTATCACCCCATCCTCAGACATTTGTAAAGCGTTAAAGAGTCTTACATACTGAAATTTCTGCTAATGGTTATAATTTGCAGACAGAAATTCAGGTTTCAGTGAGAGGGATAGTTTTATGTTCATTAAAAATGCACTGCTTCCTGAATCTTAGTGATTTCCATTACTAAGGTCTCTAGCAGATTTGCTAATAGCATCTAGAGTATTTATAAAAGATGAAAATAACCAAATACAATTATACTGCGTGGCAGAAACACACCACTTCAAGTGACTGGCTGCATCTTCTGCTGGGCTGGAATCTGGCTCTTCCATCCCTTGATCAGGCTGGGCTGGAAGGACGGTGTGTTTGAGTCCTCATTTTCAGAGCTATGGTCAGCACCTGTAGTGAAATAACTTTTTTTTTTAATAAAGTATTTTTACTTTTAATAATCTTATTGTAGTAAGCGAAGTAGCAAATTCTTTTTGCAATGCAATCACAGTGACAATTGTGCAAAGCTCAGGTAGGCCTGGTTTAATTGGGCACGTTCAGTTTGCATTCACTTTTCCCCTTCTGCTGCATGAAAGGTTACTACCAGCTTGCTGGGGTTTACCTTCTCTCCTGTTGGCTAGATGAGATGTGGCTGGGAGGGTTGTCTAACCCATGTCAGCCAGAAAGAGATGGGTAAGCAATAATTCACTGCTTAAACAGGCTTTAACTAGGCTGGCTCATTTTAAGCAGCAATTCTAGCAACAGTTCAGCCAGAAAATCAGGAGTGGGAGGGTGTGCATAAGCTCTAGGAAGAGGGTGGTGACAAGTAGCTGGCTGAAGGCTGCATATGGAAACCACTTCTAGTGGCACAGCAGCAGGCAGAGAAGAAAGTATGACTGTGCTAATGGTTAATACTGCTGGCAGCTTGCTACTGGCTTTGTCTTTTTTTGGCCTCTAGATCCCTCACCTGAAAACTGCCTACAAGGGTAATGACACGGCAGGGGGTGAAATTTCTGATGTTCATAGGGTGTCTCATATTTTTTGCATGAATAAGAGAAGGCAAGAAACTTTCTTAATCCAAAGGAATAAAGTAAGGGCAAATGTAGGCAGGATATCAAAAAGCGTCTCTGCCAGTGAAATCCATTAGCCTTGAAGTAATCTCCTAAGGGAACCGAAGACATTCCCATTGCTTGAGATATTTAAAACTAGGTTAGACAAAACACTAGGAAGTGTACAATGGGGGACAATCCAGAAACAGCAGGGAGGGGGATTAAATAGTCTTAATAAGCCTTTAACATAGATTTTGTGTTTTCAGTGCCAAGAATTCACATGTCCCCCTGCTCTCTCTCCTCCCTGCAGCTGTCAAAATGGGAGATTATGAAATCACTGTAAATGTGGGCAATTAACTATTCTAATAGAATTTGATTAAGTAGTGGTGGTATATTATTCTTCCTCTTAGTCTTAGCTAAGACTCCTCTACAGTAGATTTAAGTTGACTTTTAGTAGAACTATTACAGTCTTGCAGTGCATAGACTTAGTGAGATTACTTTGAGTTTCTAATAATTGGCTTGGGTTTCAGGCAGTGATTTTGTTTCTACCTCAACCTATCCTTCCCCCACCTAAATTTCAAAATTCCTGTTGTTTATCTAAAACTTCTGGCTTTTATTTCTGTGTTTAGTCACTCATTATCATATATCCTTCTAAGTCTGTAGTCTTTTGAGAGTGTAGGAGAGCCAAGGGGTTCACTTTGGTAAAATCAGTAGATAAAAGACGTATTTTGTGGCACAGAGATGGGTTAGTATTTGTATCTCTGTTCTGCGAATGTTAGGTCACTGCTGAAGTATTCAGATCAACAATGTGTTGTTTATAAACATTGTCTAAGAAGAATTTATTGTTTCACAAATGCCACTATTTGCTGTGATCTCTAATAGTTTTTCAAGTTTTCCTAGTGTCTCAGTCTGATAGTGTGTCCTTATGTCCAGAAGATTGCCTGAATCCTGTTCACATTGGAACAGTGGGTACTTTGCTTAGTTTCACCAGGGGAAAAACCATTATGCCATGGTTTAGAGGGCCTACCAGTGAAGATAGCTCAGTAAATCCAAGCTTCATGGTTTAAGTAAAAATGGCTTTCAATAACTTGCAGTCGACGCTAGACAATCAGTTTTTGATCTGATGGAATTTCTATGAAGAATTGCTTTCTATGCACACTTTCAAAAAGCCGAAGTCCCGTAGCAAAAGGATGAAGTTTCAATAATATATTTCATCCTGTGGTTTCTTTGTGTAACTTTGTATGATAAATATCGTGCCTGTAAATCACTGCTAGCCAGTTTTAGTCTTTTGAATATTTAACAAACTCTTTGAGTAACACATGACTTTCAACTTGGGTGTAAAACTATCTTCAGGTAGCTAGGAATTCACAGCTAGAATAAGAATCTTATACAGAAAAGTGCTGTCAAAGTCAGGAAAATGATGATTTATAAACGATTTTCTAACAGAGGAGTTTTTACAGTTCTGTGGAGTTACAGCTGCTAATATGAATGATAGATGTACCAGCAGGTAAGGAATATAATGATTGAAAAGTGAAGCGAGCTCCATTTTCTTCTTCATGCCCAAATGGTGCTTACAGAGGCGAATGGTGTTCTGTGCCATCATTTTCAGTGGGACTGGGCAGATTGTTATTTGCAAAACCATTAAATGGTACACACATAAACCTAGAAGAAGCCCTCACCATAATTCTGTGATCCAGATTGAATTTTCAGTATGTAACATTGTTAGAAAGAACGCTCTGTGCTGGGTAATTGATTTTTTTAAGTCTTGAGAATTAATTTTCACCAGGAAAGTTTATGGTAGCATTTTTACAAATGAAATAAACAACTATATTATATCGTGGGAGCTGGATCCTGACATATCTATCCATCTTAAGAAGACTCATTCTTCTCATTTTAACCTAACTTTTTGAATGACAAATCATTGCTCAAATATTGTGAGAAAATTATTTTATATCATTTACCAATATTTTGTTATTATTGATCTGACATACAAATAAAGGTCAGTGAATTTAGAACAAGGATGAATTTAACCTTTACACTGTGTCTATAACAATATGATCACCAGCCTATTTTTCCCTTGCATTTTAAAACTCAGTAGAAGTTGATACACTGGTGTATATAGTTACTTTTGGTTTTAACTTTACACGTCCTATTCTCTTGACAAAGAGGAAAGAGAACACGTGTCTTATAGTTATGCTAGTAAATTTAAAAACACTGGTAAATGCTCTCTGGCAGTGAAGAGGCTTGCATGGAGCATCCCACATCTACCTGATTTGATTCTTTTCTGAGCAGTGACCACCCAAAAACTGACTGTCTCTGCGCTGTACCAAATCCTAGACTGCCCAGTAACTGCTGGCAGAATTCAAGCTGGGCTAGGCTGAAAGTACTGCAGAGACTACTCTGACAATTCAAAAGTACACATTTGTGCATACCACTGTATGCCATTTTTCCTGTGTTCAAATTTAGTCGTGAGTTACCACCGTGTCTCCAGGATTTGCTTTGACACATTGGATGGGAGATCACGGATACATCCAAAGCTTTTTTCTTTTTTTTAATTTGTTTGGCAGTAAAAAAAAGACCTCCCAGAGATTAAAAATTAAGCCAAAACACACAGGTGTTCCTTGACACCACACTCAATGTATAAATGCAATTACAAAGAGGCATGCAGTGATAATCTCTGCCTTAGTCCTGTTCAGGTAAGTGACAGAACTGCAAATAAGTTGATAGACAATATTATTTTTTCATGTAAATGGGATGATCTGTTTCTGTTTGTGTTCTCAGACACGAAGGCAAATGATTTTCTACTTAGTAAAGTGAAAGCTATCTTTCCCCTGGTAAAGTAATTGCTACAGAATACACATCAATGCTCATCACCAATTGGAGTTACCCAAATTCCCTCCTCTGATTCAATTAATTTAATAAATATTGACACTTGAGAAAATTTTCTATGTCTCACTGGCATTTGTTTGCCCTAAGGCCAACCATCAGCCTTGGCACCATTGCAGGATTACATGAAGATTAGGCCTGTAGAAAACATCTCTTAGTATTCAAAAAATGTAGTGACGTGAACTTCAATGGGTTTCCAAATAGCATGTGATTTTTCTTCTAAATTAAATGTAGTTGAGCATTTAACTATTTTATATTGTTGTTGTAGGTGTGATAAGAATGTATTTCTAGCTTAAAATTGTGGTGTCTAGGCTAGAATTTTCCCTGAGTTTAACATAAAAAAGTAAGACAAGAGCAGACACAGTTTCATATTTCTTCTGGAGAAGAGCCCTAGCATTGGCACAGCTGTATGAATCCTTGGGAATTGCCATAAGTTCAGGCAGCTCCAGGGTACAATGAAGAACCTGTCCAGGCACACATTTATTTCAGTTGGATTGTTTTGCTTACAATGCTGCGATCCCAAAACATCCATCTGGAAAGCATACTGAAAGCTTAAAGAAGCATAAACAGTGTTCCTGATGATTCTGAGAGAAACTATCTAAGGAAATTTGGTAAGACTCCAGCTCACGTTTGTGTTTCTTTAACTCCTTTTGTTTAAAATGCTGGATGGTTGACTAAGCCAGAAGAAAATCAGCTGGGGTGCCCTAAGAAACTTCCTAGGTGCTTAATCTGGGTCACTTAATCACATAGCAAACCGTAGAACTCTATCAAGGAAACAAGATAATTTAGAAGTGGGTTAAATAGCAAAATGAAGAAATTGGATTCTAATCATAAAAAGTCACTATAAACTTATGTAGCATGTGGAGAGTAACTGCATGGATCTTAGCTATATTTGCCTGTGAAACGTGTTCTAGCTGTATGTGCAGTTAGAAGTGAGGTGATAATGACAGCAAGGTGATCAAAAATCACCTTCCATTGAAAGGAATCTTCATCTTGAAGAAGTCACCCATTGCGTCCAAGTGAGTAAAGCTGCCTTGGGCATTTTGTCTTTCCTGTTAGCGTTACATAGCCAGCTGCTCATGTACAAGGGTTTTAGTATGATGGGACAGATTAGGTCTGCCTGGATGGGACTATGCAAAGAACAGACCAGATATCAGGGACTGGAAGGATGTGCTAGGCTTCTCCTACGCTTATGTCCCTGACTGACCACTGGTGCATGGCTGTTCCACTTAAACACAAAGGATATTTTATCCTGGCACCCCTTCAAGCCTTGTCTGGGAGCTAAGAATCAACCCACTTCATCTTATACTCTGTATCCTTACGAGCGATCATTCTACAGCCTACACTACAATCATACTTAATTTTCAGATCATTATGCTCTGCCACACTTGCACAACAAATCCTGCTCTTAATAGGATTTATATAGATGTCTGTTTTAAAATATGGCCTTCAGGTAGTCAACTTCCAATGTTAGAAATATGAGAAGATGCTAAGCTTATTGTTTTAACTGTGCTGACTGTAGAACATGTAATTGTTACCATTTAATAGCAACCGTTAAAAATGGATTTTCCTCCTATTAGAAATATACAATTTTGAATACCTTAAGAACAGAATGATAATGGAAAAGGTGTAATTTTCATATAATCCATTTTTGGAGTAAGAGTCCTCCTCAAGGAACCTGATTATCAGTTTTATTTTATTTTTGGTAAAAATTATATGCATATAAGAAAATTGAAGATGTAGTATTGGGATTTTTATAGCTTTAACACAATAAAATACGTAAAAATAGAACAGTAATATAGTCTGATTATGTCATCCATTTACTGAAATAACACTACTTTCAATACAGGCAATGAAAATCTTTGTTTCACTTAAATCAGCGAGAAAATGTCTATGACTTTAAACTGAGCTCTGTCTTAGATCCTTTCTCTGCTTTGAATATTTTTCATATTGCATTACTGGGATTTACGTTTAAGAAGGCTCTTAACGTTTTCCAATTGAGCATATATATATATATATTTCTACACACGTGTGTCTCTGTGCAGACACAGGCTTGAAGAGAGTTATCTGTTCGTGTCTTTGGAGATACCCATTAAAATGTCAGTGTTTGCCAGTGTATGCCACAGAGATATCTCTGATTTCGGTGACTGGAGACAGCTGTAGCACCATAATACCACTGTCTGACTAAGTCCTTGCAAAAAGATGCCGGGTTGGCAGGGAAGGCTCCCAGCTTAAGTGCCATGCTGTATCGCCAAATTATCTAACAACCCATCTGTGCCACGTGGTGAAAAGGCTTCAGGTGCAAGGGTGAGGCTGTTGATAACATCACACCGGTTCACCCTCCCTCTCACCGAATATGAGGGGACCATTGCCCACAGCTTCAGAAGAGCAGGGCTCAGCAGGGCTGCTTGCAGAAGTCACATCCCACCATTTGCTCTTTCTACTTAACTCCAGAAGAAAAAAAAAGGCTTGACCTATGCATAGCTTTCTTGTGCTTAATTTGCCAGCTGGTGAGTGTCACATGTTTAATTCAGGCAATGTAAATAACAATCTCTTTAATAGCTAACATTTTCACTGACAACACAGTCACTGAGCTTAGACAGCTGATCGCTGCTGCTGTAAAGCTAAGTCCTTAAATATTATCAAACTAATACCCTTGTATGGTCACACTGGATACAGATTAGTGAAAGCCATAATCCTATTTAATTTAACACAGTCCTAGGGATTTTCCTCTACAAAGAATTTGGTCACATGCATACTGCATAATATTTTGCATAGTTCTTTAATATACAGCCGCTCTCTAGGAGAAGGGCTGTCTGCCAGCTTTAATGGCACTTATTAAATCCCATTGTACTCCACACCACAGTCCAGATGCAGGTATCTGCTAGAAAAAGCTCCATGGTTAGTAAGAATTTGTTGTGGCTCCGAGCTACGCCACAGCTCATTCTCTCAAGTCGGCCGTTTCGCCCTCCAAGGAGGAGGTTATCCCTCAGCAAAGTTAAGATGACGAGGGACTACAATTAATTTTACCCACAGTGCAGCCCAGCCAAGTCCCTGTCGTCTAAGAACTCAGATGTATAAAAACTGACTGTGCTTGAACTGTCACGGATTCTGGGGTCTGTGGTTAAGCAACTCACTTCTGAGTCACAGGAAAGGCCTGATTTTTATGTGCTGAGCACAGTTAAGCCCATTTTCCTTCAACACTGTGTGATATCTTTGACACAGCAGCAGATTAGACTCACAGAATTAGGTCTACACCATGTACAATTTATTTTTTTTTTCTTCCCCCCCTATGCAGAAATACTGTCTGAACGGAAAAAGGAGACTTTGGCCCTCTGTCAGGGTCTCTTAGCTAACACCATGGCTTATCATGGATCAGCTGCAGAATGCAAAGACCACATGCCTGGAGTGTCACAGGTATATTGCAGACCTTGTGGGGCACATGTGGGTACAGAGTTGAGTGACCCTGTGTAGAGGTACAGGAGTCTGGAGGAAAGGAAGGATGCTGAAAGTAGTAAGCTATGCGGTCGGCTGTGTATTCAGACAGCAAATGTTAAAGCCCAAAAAGATGAAACCACAGGATGCCCTCTCACCTAGTCAGAAGCTTGATTTCCAAGCACAGCATCAGTCCAACTAATCTTGCAGGGTTTTCAGTTCAAGTTTATTCCTGTTACGCAATGTTTGGAGCAATTTATAGGCTTTCAGTATGTATTGCAAAGAAATTACGGTGAAATTTTGATCGAGAGACTGTTGGGTAGTAATGCAGCTCCAGACAGGGAGAAATCTTGTACTTTCATTTTCCTGACAATTTCTAGGCATGTTGGGACAAATATGTGGCCTGGGTGATTTCTGTGTGAGAGTGGCCCTGCTCTCCTCAAGGGTGCTTGGTAGATAAAAGCAGCTCAGACACAGAGACTTCTCCACCTTCTGTGGCACCGTGCTGGAGGTAGAAGTCTTCCCCTCAAGGAATCAGAGAGAGTGGTTTGAGTTGGTTAGGTTTCCAGGTTATTTTCAATAATGCAGGCACCACCTGAATGGCTGTTGGCTTAATGCGCAGAGTAATAATTAGTATTATTACTACTATTACTATTAATATTAAAATAACGCTTCTTCCAAAAGGCCCTAAGGAGCAAGCTAGGGTAAGCTTCATCTCGCTAGGTGCTATGCAACTTTGGGCCTTCGTTCAAGAACACAATAAATGCTGCTTCAGGGCTCCCACTACCGGATCAAAAGCACCAGAGCCACATGAGCCAAAATGCTGATGCATTAAGAAATAATTCTGCAAATTCAACTGTATTTTTAAACGTTGGTAATTTAGCTTTATATTGGTTGGCTTTATGCCAGCTTCAGCATCATCTTCCCCCAGCCATCCAACGTTAGCAGCCTGTTTTGTCAGCACTGGCACAGAGTCAGCATAAACCCCAGACCAGGCGCTCCTGAAGGGCACTTGTGTGACTTCTTCTGGGTCAAACCTTTATCACTCACAGGTCTGGTGTTAGTTTTCATGGCAACACTGTCTCAGAAGATCCACTCATTTTCTCCTGAAGAGCTTACTAACCACACGAACAAAAGAGCTGTCAGAAAAGAGTTTTACTGGAAAAGTGAAGAGGACAGAAAAGTGATGGCAAAACTCATTGGTCATTCATTGGAGAAGCAGTGAAGAAGGAGTGAAAGGTTGGAAAGAGCATGCAGAAATGGAAAGGTGAGAGACGCTGAGGCCACAGAAACACAAGGAGAAATAAGAAAAAGGAGGTGGATGGGGAAGGTGTTAAGAGATCTGGCTGAGAAACGAGAGAGGGAAGACAATCAGAAGGGAACTGTAAAGCCTGAGCATAACTGTGGAAAGTTTCTGCACAATGCAAATCCCTTGCTTGGGCTGCTTCTTCTTCTTTTCATGTTTGGCTGAAGCTTTTTGGCTTATTGTCTCTCAGTTTCCCCGGATACCTTCCTGGAAGAGGACCCAGAAAGCACTCCTCTTGCTCACAGGTAGCAGAAATACCTCTCTAAGCCTGAGGAACCAGCCTCTGCCACGTCCAGAGCAGTAGGCCCTCCTTCCATCTACTCTTCTTGCTGGTCTTTGCTGGTTATTACAAACCCCCCTCTAGCCTGCTGGAGATGTAGAAGGTGTAAAGGACAGCAGCTGTCTGAAGAATTTGCTTATCACAAAAGGATGAGCTATTCTGTCTTCCAAATGCTGACACCTTAGTAGAAATGCAAACCTTGATGACATTTAGCTCTTGTTACAAATATTTACACGTATAGTTAAGACGTGTCAAATTTACTGCACTCAGTCATGTGTAGCAGAGTTTGGCTTCTTTACAGTCTGTTTTCACATGTCATCTTTAATCAGACTGCAGTATGGACTGGTTTAACTTCTTTTCCATTGATGGTTCCTGCATGTAGATTAGAAGAACTGTTATTGCTTTAGCTTATCTAGTGTCACACCATGAAGAAATTATTGGCAGTAATAATTATTACAGCCTCCAGCTCCTTCAATCTGATTATAAGTTTGGATTAGTGACATATGTTTTGGCTGCTGTGTCAAGATTCAATATTAGCCTTTTTTTGTCAATGTTTTATGTGAAAACTAGAAAGCAGTGATGTGTATACATCTGTATACTGAAACCTATTATAATAAGTAGTGTGATTCTAAAGGGATATGCCATCATCTGATATTAATATTACCAGGCACCCTCTGTCATCTGCAATACCCATCTTCCGCCCTCTTCTGGGCTTCTCTTCCCTGACTTTCTTCCACCACTTCCTGCCCCTGATTTGGATTCATGCTGCCCCACAGCTGCAGCTCCTCAAAAGGAGAGGAAAGCAGGTCTGCAAATGGACCATGCTCTTCCCTCAGCCTTCTCCTGGGTGCATTGTAGCCAACTAGAGCTGCCGCAAACGTGGGGGGTGTGGGCTGCGAAAACAACATTTGAAGACCACAGTGACAGCTTGTTTTCTTTAAAGAAAACACTTTGTGCTGTTCCTTAAAGGTGTTGTGATATAATTGTGAATACTTGTGTTGGAAAAGATTAAAATGCTACAGTCTACATCTACTAGAGGCCATGTTTTCCTGCATACTTACTTTCTCGCCTGCTGACGTGCTGATTTTTGTATAACTTTGAATGAGTTTAAGCCTGCTGTCCTAGTGAAAACACAGTGGTGGCTCAGTATTTTCACTTGGCATCTTTTAGTTTGTAAAATGAGTTTAACCACAAAATACTGAGCTGATACACATTGCACAAGGACAACGTGGCTCCTGAACTGTCCTGCCAAGCAAACTGAGGAATTGGCTTTGAGGAGAGGAAGGTAGAATGGATCTAGCAAACAAATCACTGTCTGTCTACCACAGATGAAATATCTCTGGTTTACTAAAAAGAAGAGAAAGGTAGCAATCTAATTTAGAAAAGCTTCAAAATCTTTTCGAGTAATTCTAAAAATCTGAGGTAATTAAATCCAGAAAGTCTTTTGCTAAGTAATTAATAAGTGATTTATTATGTATGTTACATAATACATAGAATATAACACCGCAAATAATATCTTCTGAAGCTGTGAACTAGCACTGAGATCACTAGTCATATTCTTTACTTTTCCACTTTTGAAAATGCTTATGTACATCGTTTCTCTACAATAATAAGAGGATTTGTTTTACTGAAAATAATAATGAAGAATTAGTTCTTACTGGTGTGAGCGGAATGCTCCATAATTTTATTTTTTTTCTGTACGCTGAAGTAAATTATGAAATTGTATTACTTGAAAGATATATGGATTGTTTTGCATTATCTAAACACTAATTTTACAACCCTCCTTCTATCAGAAATGAAACAAAACTGTAAAAGTTTAAAACCAACGAGGTTAAGAATAAGGTTGAAACCAAAGGAGTTAAGAATAAGGTCAGAAAAAACTAGTGTGATCAGGTTATCCGTCATTGTGAGATATATGTGTGTGTGTGTATATATATGTATTCCCAACCTCAAGATTTACATGGCTTTAGGGAAATTCCTGCCCTTCCCTCCTTCTGTTTTTTGAGGAACTTGTTTTAAGTGACGGCCCTTTACTTCCCTGAGTTCCCCTGTGAGTTTTGAGAGCTGTACACCAGAATTTGCAATTCTGTGGGCTTCCTCCCTTTGCCTCCCTTCTTCCCCCTGGGACTTCCACATTTTCTTCCCAAAAGCCTGTTTCATTAAATAAATCAGGCTTAGTTTCAAATTTGTAACAAAACGTGCTTGCAATGCTGGGAGTGCTAATAACGGAGCCAGTGGGTGCTCCTGGGAGTGGGACAGTTAACTCCCAGCCTCACAGGGAGGGGGAGGAAGGCAAAGGGCTCCCTTCAACCTCTTCAGCTGGTGCTACAAAGCCTATAAAAACATCTGGTCTTTATAGATTTGAAAGGAAAAAAAACCCTTGTATTTGCATAAGAATACAATTTGAGAAATATATTTCTTTACAAACTCTTGAAGATGAGTGCCACCCACCACATACATTATGTCCCTGAAGTGAGCTAAATTGAAGCCAGACATATATTCCTCTTTGATGACTCCATCAAGGTATGTTTTAACTCCTCTCCCCAGTCCTTCATCCTCTCAGAAGATGCATATGTAGATAAGGGAGCAAAATAACAGCAACCAAACAAGTGGCTTTAAAAAGAAAAATCCAGCTTTGTAGCTCTACCTTCCTGCAGACAATTTCCTTTTCCAGTTACAAATATGACCTTCTAAAAAAGAATTCCCTGGAAGAGACAGAGAAGACAGGGAGATAAACCATGTTTCAGTAACCCTATATATTCTAAAAGTGAAGAAATCTAACTCAAATTTTCCAGACATCTCTCAGGTGTATAAATGATCATGTAAAATACCTTAAATTTTCCTGCTTGCGTGTTCTAGTTAGTAACTCAGACAGTTTCAGCATCTGCACGTTTGTCAAAGATCCAGTGGTGTTCAACAGGCTTGCTCTGCAGGGAGTTAGAGCAGTGTAGAGTTGTTTGATAGCATGGTTAGTGTTAATGAGATTACTGTTACTTGAGGAATGCTTCTAGTTCTGTATTACCTCTTACAGACTGTCACAACCAGCCTATTAGCTAATCTCTATTTAGCATATACTGTCAGGTCTAAGAACCAAGAACTGCTGTGAGTTATACCTGGAAATGCTGGGCTTGGTGAAAATATGCCAGATACCCTCATTTGAGGCCAGACTTAAACCTGCTTTTGCAATTTCTCCCAAAGATGTCATTTCTTCAGAGTGAGATAAATGGCTAGAATGGCTGCTTATAAGATCAGGAAGAGTGGATGAATCAGGACAGAATGCACTTCCTCACCAATTCCCATCTCCATAGAAACTCCCTGACTCTGCTCTGTCTTCTGCCTATACAGATTAGGCTGCCTGGTTTTCCAATAACAGACAGTCAAGTCTGATGCCTGCATTGTCTCACAGGGGGGGCATCTTGAAGAGCAGAATTTAAGTGTAAAAAAAAGAACTTTGCCAAGTGCTTAGTGTTGCCTCCCCCAACTTTCAAATTCTTCTCATTGCTTTTCAGGTTTCTAAGAAAATTTCTCATGAGAATCATCAGTACTTGCTGCCAGGGTACTCACAACTCTTGGTGATGTTTTTGTCTACTATTTTTGCTTCAAAGGATGCTGTGTTGTTGAAAGACTAGTGCACACTAACCTGTATCACAGTTCATGTCTCTTATGGGGAAGACAGGGAATCATCAGGAGCAGACTATGGGATGCTAATTTAAACATAAGCTTTATTTTCAACTTCACTGAACAGTTTATACATGAATGGATGTGCTTTTTCAGCAGTTTAGATAAGCAGATAAAGATAGTTTTGGTGGGGTTTTTTTATGAAGTGAAATATATGAGAACATATTCATTGATTATTGTTAGGAAAAGAAGAAGTTATTAAATTGCAGTAGATAAATATCAGCACGCAAAATTCTTTTGTTAATAAGAATAAATTGATAGATTTATAGACTTTAGATTTTGGCAAGATCATTTGATTGTCTCATCAGACCTATAAATCACAGTCACTAAATCTCATAGTATTACCTCTGAGCTGAATACAGCTAGACAAAACATGTTGGTAAAGCACTACGTGAAACAAAAGATGCATTTCAGCTTGACAGATGCTTTATAGCTTTGGGTCAAATCTACCTTCCTTAAGTTTTAAAAATAAAGTTAACAACTAGAACTGGAGTACAGTTTTCCCCAGTTTTTCATCTTTATCTAAGTGTACTGTGTTTTGATTTATCTGTGAAAATGGCGTGTTGGTTTCCTTGGTTCTAGACTTACTTCATAACACACACATGGCAAAAATATACCCCTCAGAAAAATGCTCAGTTTTCAAACAGTAAAGGTTTCTAAAATTTTTCTTGTTTGAGAGCTGATCAGCCATTCTATATGAAAACAAAAAGTGCATTAATTTCTTATATAAATATGTCCAACTTCAGAATTCAACCTTTATCGAAGCTTCTCAACTGTTAATGGGTCCTCTATTTTCTTCTCATAAATGTAGTTATACACTGTAGTCAAGTGACTCTCAATTTTCTTTCTAATGGACTAAATCATTTCAGTCTCTCTTAGCATGGTATTTTCTGTGGCTCTTGAACACGTCTGTGACTTTCCTTTTAAGAGCTCAGTTTTTTCCAATAAATCTACCTTTCTAATAAACTCAACGTTGCTTTAGAGAAAGAAGAAGCTGTCACTCATTTTTCCTACGTTTATCTATCTATGGATTATATTAGCTCTCTGGACGTAGCATCGTAGTGTAAGCTTATGTTCTATTACTTGCCTCCTTTGACCCTAAATCATTTAGGAAAGGTTGTTTTTCAAGGTACTACTCCAAATAAACTTCAGAATGCCATTCTAATGTAGCCCTAGGTTTCTAAGTCTGCAATAGTGAAAACTCATAGCAGTTTTGTCTTTTGGAATGATTGTCATATCCAGCACTTGAGATCACTGGGTAGACATGCTCTGTCTTCATTAATGTGTGCTAGTGTTGATGTTATGTGCACGTATTATCTGCAATACTTCAGATTCAAAAATTACTGTTTGAAACAGTAGTTGGATTTAGGCTTCAAGCTAATGTGACCAGAAACAGTGAAGACTTTTTGTCAATAATTGTTTTAAATTTCCACTTTGCAAACAAGAAAGTTACATCCTTTGATTTCTTTACACATGCATATTTAATCCAAATACAACTGCTGCTGCTGCGTCCTTTCCCCAACCCTGCTTGTCCCTCCATGAGATGTGTTCCCTATCCCATGCTTTCTGATTAATTTTTCTTCTTATCCTTGGGTTCTTGTCTCCTCCACAAACTCTTAATATTAGCTCCATTTTCAACAAAAAAATCTCTTACTTTTTTCTCTTGATGGTTTCTGACATATCTTCCGTGACCTACAGTTAGAAGTATAATATAGAAATAGTATTGCTGGAATGAAAGATTAAAAGACGTACACTGATCTCACGCTTCACCTATAAAGACTTTCCCCTCAGCCAAGAGCCTCTATGTTGGGCAATTTATGCTGTATTGATTCCATGGAGGAAGAATAGCTATCTAATGGCTATACCATGTACTTTATTAGCATCCAAGATAGAGCTGGGATATAGCTAATGAGGCTTAACTATCTCCTTTTCCAGCTGCTGGAAGGAGAAGTCACTTAGGAGGTGCAATTAATATCAGGACGATGTCCTTTTGTCACATTTAAACACTTGAAGCACATTGTCCTTGGAGAATCTGGGCCCTTGCCTGAACACCATGTAGGCAGAGATGTAATGATTTCTTTGTTTTTGCTCTGTCATTATTTCAGCATAATAAAAATATTTAGAGATGGGATTTTTACAGTTTAGAAGAAACTAATTGTTCTTTTTTTTCTTTGCTTACATGACTTTTTCCCT
>NW_009696049.1:60768-68946 GCF_000703405.1 Apaloderma vittatum
ATATTAAAATAAGTAGGTAGCTATGCAGTGTTACCTGTATTAAGCACAAAATAAAAGTTCCTGAGGCATCCTGACCTCGATATGTCCAGTATACCCAAACCAGAAACTGTATGTAGATGTGTCCAGCAGCAGCCACTGGGCTATCCTCTGTGCTTACACATCTGATGAGTTTCTCTCTGAGTGATCACGCAACATAGGACAGCGTCATGAATTTTCTTCTTTTGTGATTTATGAACGGCACATGACAAAGTATTACAAGGCTAATATGAATTATTATAATAGTCTCCTTGGCTTCTTTTCCCTCCTCTTGACTACTTAGCCTTTTAACACTACAAAATGGCTCTGGCATGAGCTGTCAGGAAGCCGTGCGCCATTTCACTACTGCACATGAGGTTGTCTGCACACTTAATAAGGAATTTGCCACTACTCTTAGAGATCCTTGTTCTCATTTTTTTTTTTTTTATTCAGCCTGGGGAGCTCTGGGGTCGCTAGATATTATCATTTAAACCCACTTATTCTTTGCACGATCTCTGCAGGCTCAAGGAATTCATGTGAACATCAGATTTGTTATTTCTCTTGTACAGCCATGGGTCAGACCTGTCACTTCTTGCAACCGGGAAAAACATGGGATTTATCACTTCTATATAAAAATACTGAGCTGGATACATAATTGTGAGCCTGCATTAGAAAGCAGCATTTTCTGAATCAGCCACGTCATGAACTGCAGCTTGATATTTGCTTTTGTGTTGCACTTTCTCTCTTCATTCTCTGTTTTTCTCTATCAAGGAATATAGAGTTTTATTTTTTGAAGAAGAACTCACAGTAATCAACATCCCGTTATCCCTACCATGCCCCTACATAGATATCATGTCAGATTATCCCTTAAATCACTGTGTTTTCAACAACAGGGGACAAGTCAAAATGCAAAAAGGAGTTGGAAGGAGCCATCCTCCTCACAGAGCTGGAACACACTCCTTCCTGGGGACAAGGGTGAAAATGAGAGGATTTGGGAGGAGAATATAGGAGTGATGGGGAATCCTCCTGACTCAGAGTGACTGGGACAAACAGACAGGTAACCTGAAGTAGCTATTCAAGTGTTAGTTTTATGGGTGATTATTTTTTCAAGGTTCTATTTTTCTCCCATTACCTAATAGCAAACATAAGACAGTCTTTCTTTCCTAGGACCACTTCCCCTTTACAAAATGTGTAAGCTATGGAGGTGACATCACAGCTCAGTTTTTCACTAAATACAGCCAGGTTTTCAATGTAAAGTTTTGAACTGCTGAGCCCAGGCTTCTGTGGAAATGTATGTAATCATTGCCACAAGGATGGACTAGGATGAAGAGAAGAGCTGCTGATATTCTTACCCAGGTCAAAGCACAACCAAGTGCCTGATATGACTCCAGGCTAGATTTAAGGAAGGTGTTAGGAGCATTCACTGGAAATCAAAAGTCATGGATTACATCATTTCCACACAAAATATCTTGACTTGAAAGGATTTTATTGTAAATTGCAACACAGCTCTTCCGTCTTTTTTTTTTTCCCAGCAACCAGTTCCTTATCTCCACATTACTAGGGAAAACTCCGTCTTGCTTTCCAGTTTAAGATGTCTTCAAATGGGTTTTAGCCTCTAGAGAAAGCCCAAGCAGCAACTATATATTTGTTTCTCCTCAGTTGATGCCTATCATGCCCTTTCCTCACACTGCTACTCCTGTGCTCTGCTGGACGGCTTTTTAATTTGTAGCTAGAGCAGGCAGTTACCAGAAGAGTTTCTCTAGGGGAACCTCATCTACAGCAATTCAGCTACTTTGCTGAGAAAGCTTTTCTCTGATAACCTTTCAAGATACATAGAAATAAGAAAGATTTGTTCTGAAATTACATTTTCCATATTTTTTCAGGTTCTTTCAATTACTGCTTTGGAGAAAATAGTCATTAAGAGCTCATAGATACATGTATGATTATTATTTATCACTGAATCAGTTATGTCTTTTGAAATATTTATCTTGCAAATTGTTGCTATGCACAACCAGAACTTGCTCTGAATACATTAAAAAAAAAGGATTTCTTTTCTTCCTGTGGACAATTGAAATGGAAATCCTTCTATTGACTGGTGAGGCATTTACACAATTTGTTGATGATTTTCTTAAGGGACACATTGGTGGTATTGATTTACAGCTGAGGACAGGAAAAGGCTCATTACTCTGTTTAAATGTGAGTGCCAAAAAGATGACTGCTAAAGGTACTAGAGGTTGGCTAAACACAGCCTCTTCATGACAGGGTTTCTTGTACGTTACTTCTCCCAGAAAGCCAAACTAAATGCTACATGCCCAATTTCCCATGTGTTTTCATTCACCATGACAACTAGCTAAATGTGACCTTGACTTGTAAAACCATGTGTTGCCATCTGTAGTAAAAGAGAGCTAAAGATGAAAAACTCCTTAGCATTTTTTCTCCCAAAGGAAAGGTGGGGGTATTATGTGATTTCCTCTACCTTTAGACAGTGTGGTAGGAAAATTCTATTTAATTAAAAATAAGACAGATAGAAAAGAGAGACAATTGTGTTTAATGTGTGAAAAGTCAAAGTGAATGTCAAGGCATATTTTATTAGGGTAGTTATTAGCATTGTTCAAACACTTCCAGTGATACTGTTTTTCTATGAAACATAAGTTATTAACTATTTTTTTTTGTGTGCCTGAAGTATTTGTTCTTCACATAATTCTCTCCACCCCTCTTTTTTTTAAGGTTTCCCAGTATTGAGTTAGAATCCATTTTCCAAATCACATTCATTGGAACTGCTGTTCGAGTCTCTTGTGTCCCATATGACCAAGGTTTGTAGCCCAGTGTGACCTCCTATAAGCAATCTTAGGGAACCTTGAAATTCAAATTGCCTGGGAAGAGGGGAAAAAGAAAAGGAAAAGCCTTCGGTATTTGGACTGAAGGTAACCTAAAAATGCTTTTTTTCTTCTTTTTTCTTTTTTCCTTTTGTTTTGTAATAAGCATTTAATTGGGTAAAGCTTTCAAGAAAATGAAAGTCAATGAAGGGGAATTTTAAGACAGTTAAGGGTTGGTAAATTCCCATATTTTTTTTCCAGAGAGCCTTCCAGTTGGGCATTTCTTCCCAAACAGGAAAGCTGGAATCAATTTTCCAGTCCTTCAGAGGATTTTGACATTTATGTCCCATTTTCTAGAGCAATGTCCTAGCCATCAAACACTAGAGATGGGATGTTCTTCACCTAAAAGTTTTCTACCTTGCTAAAACAATTATGCCTCTCACATAGGGTATTCTGAGGCTAACAGCGTGCAACTGAATGAAATGATCCCATCCCAACAAAAGAACTTGCATTTCTGACACAAGGTGGGAGTGCCTCAGGCTAGCCTTCTGTCAGAAGCAGGCTCTACTATTCTTTACCCAAATCTGGCCAATTTTTAAGCCATTTTAAGTTGTAATTTGAAGTTCTCAGTTGAAACCTTGTAACCTTTTGGCAACTTTTGTTTCCAAAGAATATTTTTATATTTCAGTTAGATGTGTAATTGAAATAGACTGTTTTGGGCTGTTCAGTCTATCAAATCCATTTAGCCATCTCCTTAAGGATTTCCTGGCTGGTCCTGGCAACATGGAAAAAGATTATGTTGTATTTGAATGAAAAAGAAACAAGGCTTGTACAGCTGAGCAGCAACGGGAAAACTAGAAAGAGATGGCAATAGGAATTAAAGAGAGAAAGAAATTGGTTGGAAAATAACACTGCAAGAGGAATTCGGGTAGGAAGGGGATTTGAACTGAAGGTAACTGCACCTGAGCTAATTGTTACAGGGTAGATACGACAGTGGGGAATAGACAGAGGTCTGTGCATGCCCCAGCACATCTTTCTCTAGAGGTTAAGAAAAGACCAGTGCTTCTAAGTCTCACTTGTCTGCTGCCAGGACACATCTGGCCTTGCTGGATATGGTGCAGCTTGTGTAGATCCCATAGCAGCAAACAGTTTTCCACACGCACAGGTATCAGAAGTTATTGTGATGGCACTAAGCCTTCCAGCTCTGGGGATGTCCAGCACAGGTTTTGATATGAAGGAAGTCTTCTATTTTCAATCAAGAGTTTTGTGAGTAAATTCCCAAAGTATTTTCTTCTTTTAAATGCCAACCAGGAGGAATATAATGTTGCAAAGCTAAGCAAAGAAAGATGAAAAATGCCAGAAGGCAATCTGCCCGCAGAACGTCTTTCTCTTGTGCACCATACCCTGGCACCTTGCCCATACAACCCCATCATCCTCTGATTCACTGGGTTCATAAAGGTGTCGAGAGTCACACTGACTGACACCAGCCATCCCCACTGAGGTGTTCAGAATTGCTCTTTGGAGGCACTTACCTCTCTCCTTTGACTGTGCAAAAAACTTATTTCCCAACCGTAAGTTGTGAAAGCATCCAGATGATCTGGACTCTGCTGTTATTCCACAGGTCACCACCCTTGCCATACAGCAAAACTGGACCATTTCTGAGAAATAGTCAAAGACACTACTCCTTGTGGAACAACTCTGTTTACTAAGAGATAATAGGCTAGGAATGGCAACAAAGGGAAAATGAACCTTGTAGTTAAGTTTTGGGTTGCTCTGTGAATTTTGGCCATTCAGTGAAGGCAAAAGTTCTCAGATGGTTACTTATTTTTTGTATGCCTTTCTGCAGAGTTGTGGGCAGATTTGTAGAGAAAAAAATGCTCAGTATTGGAGCTGAAGTAAACAAAGTTATTCATGCTTCAAATAGACGAAACTCTTCTTAATGTGAAGTACTCTCAAAAATATCAGGTCCTGGTTCTTTAAATTACATGTCCAAAATACTTTTGACCTTTTCACCTTAACTTCTCCCTCTGTGAAATAGCACTTGCTTCTTGCAATGTGTCCCTGTCCTCAGAAACATGCTGTAAAAATAAATTCATTTTGTTCACAAAGCCCTTAGATGCAGTATTGTGAGTACAGCCATGAAAAAGTTCATGGGGAATTTAATAACTCCGTCTTCAGAGCAGGATATGAGTTGTGTATAGTAAATAAGGCCTGCAGGCACAAATATTGTGTAGCTGGTCATTATTTGAACTCTGTCCATCCTGTGCATTCAATAAGAAGAGAGGAATGGAGGAAAAAAAGCTGCTTTTACTTTTATTTACTTTTGCGTAGATAATTTTACTTCTGATACTTCTCAGCTTCTGAAAATTATTTGCCAGCTCTAGTGGACTTAGATATTTTTAACATGCAATTAAAAGATCGTTCTTCAAATCAACAGGAGTTTTGCTTTGCATGTAGCTCCAAAATTGCTCCGGGCTACATCAGTATTTTGATTCAGATCAGATTCTAGGGAGCTGAAAAGGATCCATAAATATATCTCTTCCTGAGAGCAGACCTTTTCACTGCTCCCCTGTCTTGATGTTAGGGAATCTCAGCTGCTGTCAGTAAGAAAACCTATGCTGATAAGAAAACCTTATTGTATTTTTTGGCACTGAAAGTAGATATAATTCCTCATAGAACTGACTGTTTAAATAAACACAAGATAGATTTTTGAAGAACTTTTTTTTTCTTCATGAACTTTTTGTTTAGTATTTAAAATTATTTTATGCACTGCAAAGCTTAACTTAAAATTTCATGCTTGGAGTGTCTTCTTGTCTCTGAGTTATAGTGACCATCATCCTGAAAACAGAGGTGTTCATGGTATACCCTCTCACGTGAAATAGAGGACCTATCGTTCCTAAAACATAGTGAAGAAATAAAACAAAGCAAAGAAATAAAACAAATATGCAGAATGAAACTTCTAAAAACATAGCTATGACAAGGTGAGAGTTATTTCAAGTAATTCCTTTCGACATTCTATGTAGATAGGAATCTTTGCCATCTCCATAGATACTACTGATAAATGAGCTTTATTTTGCACCTTTTTTGAAGTAAGAGTCAAAAATATACTTCTCTTTGGTCCCTGAAAAGGCAGGGAGAAGCCTTCTGTAGAAATAACTAACTGATATGATGAAGTGAATTGCCTATCTGCTACACGGGTGGCCAGAATTGCCGGTGATGAGTCCTGCCTGGGCTGGTATAGAACCACAAAAAATTCAGTCAAGTTTTACCCTTTCGAATTTGAAACAATAGCCTCCAGTACAAGTTCTTATCTGAGGTATTCAGGTCAATGACTGCAGCGTGCTTTTCTTGAAACAGCTGCATCATGTCATGCACCATCACACATGCACCTCTCTACTGCATATGGAGGAATTTCTGTTAAACCTAAACCCCTGCTTATTATAAACCAAGCCTACTAAAGCCAAATAATATCTTTCTCCTGAAATCCTTTTTTCCCAGTCAGCCATCTCAGACATCTTCAGAAATAACCATCTGTAGTACAGATGCTACAAGTTAAAGATCAAGTAGTAGACTTAATGCTGAATTTCACTTTTATGTTTAGACTTGTATGACCGGGTCTCATTCTCTGGTGGGTTTATATGATTATATTTTCCTCTTAAAAATATACGAGAGAAATGCTTACAGACCCTTACATGTAGCAGTGTAAGTACACCACTATAATTAATGCTCTAGTGTACTCCATCTTTTTGTATTATTATTTTTCTACTTTCAATGAGCAAGTCCTGTGGAGTTTGCAGATTGATTCAATTGCAAAGTTAGATTCCCACTGCGATGGCCGTTTTCAAACCACTGGGCCTTTCTGTCTGTCCTGCCAGCAAGGAACAATGGATGCTAATTAAAACCCTGCTTAAAAGATTCCCCTTTACTTCAGCATTTGAGGCTTTCAGGGGGCAGACAGAGGAAGGATGCCTTGTTCTGTTTATGCATATGCAAGCACTTAGTGAGCTGGGCAGCTGACTGCAGGTCGAGAAAACACTACAAAAGCCTGGTGCTTATAGGAAAGGACTGGATTTCAACCTGATGAGGTTAGTTCATGGACTAGACTGAAGAGGGCCCAGCTGTATTTTCTTTCCAAAATTTGAGGCACATTTCAAAATAGGGCTCGCTTTTTTATCATTTGCTTCTACTGAAATGGTCAGGTCTCTGTCTTGTATTAAAGTGATCAGTTTCCTTAAAATGCAAGGATAAGAAGTAATAAAGTTTCCTTTATTTTTACTAAGATTAATATTTTAAACAACTAGGTTAGCTCATCAGCTGGTTTGCCTCTGCCAAAATGCATATATAGAATAAAATTACTGTTTATTTCTTGAGCCACTAATTTTTTTTTAATGGTGAAGATCCCATCAGACATTTCTGTTGTTCAGAAGCATAAATGAATTCTAAGAAGTATGAAGACTTCTGCCATTTTTGAGGAGGTAAAATGAGAAATGAACAATACCTTAGAGATTTATTTGTAAATGTATATACAATTGCTCAGTATCAGAATATGGCAGATAAAGAATCAGCTTCATATGTCAAGCAAATTCAATATGCTTTGGTTTTCAGCAAGAGCAAAGAACAGAAAACATGACATTGCAAATAAACTCATCAATAAGCCACACGGGTTTTTGTTTGATGTCATTTGTAACTGACAACTTGATCAATCTTATACTGAATGGTCCCTTAGAAATACGAGACTAATAGGAGCAGAATCTGTCTCATGCCTTTTGTTGAATAGCAGTTCACTTGGCATTCACAAACCTGTCCTAGCCTTCTACAGCTGTTTTTCTTATATAAGTCTATCTCACCCATTGAGATAGCAGAAAATCTTTCATGGGACAAATTGCATGTCAGTGATAGTGAATGGTCAAAATGAACGATTCACAAATAAGCTCATAGTTTGACATGTATTATTCTAAACTATTTTTTTAGATCTCGATGAAGAATGAGGGCTAACGCAGAAATCAGGAGTGCCTTTCAAACAACTCACCCATTGAAAAAGACTGTTAATTTATCTTTCCTTCCTGTCTGCAAACATTGTCAAAGAGGTTAGCTGTATAGCTATTTTAATTAAACGACCAGAAAGATATTTCTCATTTTTATCCTTATAACCATATGCTGTAATAATTAATACTGCTTAATAGAGCTACTTGCATGCTGAAGTTCGCTTAAAAGACTAAAGATGTCTTGGATCAGGGCATATGGTCTTTGTTGTGAGCCACATGCACCGAGGAATAAAGGCAGCAAAGCCCAACCTCCTACTCTTACTGTGTCACTCAGTGGCTGGTCCCACTGTGAGTTCCGCCGT
>NW_009696049.1:68977-83058 GCF_000703405.1 Apaloderma vittatum
TGCTTTTTTTCTTTTTTCTTTAAAAAGAAATAAAATGTTTTATTCTCCATAGAAGTGGGGAGAGGAGTGAAACCATTTAGGACAAATCTGCCTCTGCCTTGCATTTCTTTCCCCATTTACCCAGCTGGACAGGCAGCTTGGGTAAAGGGGAAGCAACCTCTTCAAACAAAAGGGAAAGGGCCTGATCCAGCATGCCCCACCCCAGCCACTCTTCTCATGGGCAGAGCTAAATCCATACAAATGCAAGAGCAAGGCACTTCTGATAAAACAGAAGTCCCAAGCCCAGATGTACATGTTGGACTGGCAGGAGCTTTGCTGGTGTAATGCTCCACAGAGCTGTTTAGCTCTGAAGGAGCATGGCTGTCGTGCAGCCTCCAAGGTCTGATCCTCTACCCACATGTACCACACTGCCTCGCCAGGATGGAGAGAAAGGAACAACCCAAAGAGCTTCGCGGTGTAACAAACACCTACAGAGGATGCTAAGGACCAGTTCTGCAAAGGTCTTTGAAGGCCTCTTGAACAGGCAGTTTGGAGGGTGAATATGATTTTGGGAACACCTCGACCAAGCTGTTGCTTCCTTAATTCACTGGAGGTTTTTCAGGGAGGCTGAATTGCTCATCAGTAGGAACTGAAATACTAAAATCATAAAGGCTGCTGCCAGACCTCTATTAACGAAGAGTGAACAACCTTTTTTCTGGTCACAAGAGAAAGCGCTGGTTTCTCAGTTACTGTGGCTACAGGCAAGAATCCAAAAAAAGATTTACTAAACCCTGCTAGTGGATAATCCCTAGAAAGGTACACTAACAGAAGACTTCTGCCTCTTCTGTCACCATCGCCCGGTCTTACCCAGCTTCTTGCTTTGATAGTTAAACCTCAAGAAGGTGCTAATTTAAGCTAAGCAGCTGGCCAGCATCATACAAGCTTGCTGTAAAGGAGATGTGCATCTCAACATCGTGTGCCTTCTGATCTCGTTGTCTCACCTGCTCATCTTCACATCTACTGCTGCCCCTGCCACCTCAGGAAAAGGCAATGCAAGCTTAGGGCTTATTTTCTCATCAAACAAACAGATCTGAATGGTTTAACTCGCCTCTGCCCATCTATCTCTGTTTTCCTAAAGGATCATACCATCTGTTCCTCAGCTTGATGCTAGTGAGCCAGGAGCAGATAAGAAGATTTTCTCTGGAACATGCTACTGACTGCTCCTGGGAAACTAAGTCAGGGATTCCTGGGAGATTTCAACAAACTATGCCCCACTGTGGTAGTGTAAAACCAGATGATGCATCTCATCCATACTGTGACCTTCACAGTAAGACAGTAGCAAGAAAAAGATTTTAACCATTTTCATAGCTATTTCGGACACAACAGCTGAGCTGTCTTATCTAGTGGGTCCCAACTGCCAGCAGCATAACCTTAGGTACTCTAAAGATGAATCAACTGTGTTACATACACTTCCTCACTGCTGGGCATGGACAAGTCTGGCGAAAACTTGAGCAGTCAGCTTCTGGAACAAAGTTTCAGTTGGAATAAGGTGGGGAGGAAGGGGTGGAAGGGAAAGATATTTCTGATTTTAGGAACGATGTATGCATGAAGGCATTCTTGATCTGTGAGCAGGTGACTAAGCTGATGGCCCAAGCAGTTGCTTCCAGACAGTTGTAGTGCATACATTTGTTTGGTGAAGGAAAAATGAATCAACCATTAGCCTTGGGTGAATCCAGTCTGATCTAAAGAGGGTGCTTGAACTTTTGCTGCATGATTGGCAGAATATTTTATTGAGATGCTGCACATGGGCTTTAAAATACTGAATTATCACCTTTTTATGACATTCTCCAACAAATCATAGTGTTTTTCTGATAAGTAAATCTCCTTTTTCTTAAGGACAGTAGATTCAACATTAGTCACCAAAATCTTTTCCTTTCAAACACAGCTGCTGACCTTCAATCTTGAATGAAGTGAATAGGTTACACGATTAACATAATTATATGCCAATCAATTTTTTTTATTCCCTGTTCCATCTATTAGGACTAAACTTTTATACCAAATGTGACACTTGCAGGAGGGGTCATGTCCACTCTTGTGCAAGAGGACTTAGGCTGTGCAGGAGTGAGCCAGTCAGGGATCCTGCAACATCTTTCTCTCATCCCAATTACCTCTCGCACTGCAAATCAGTGTGACTGCTTGAGGTGCCTGATGGCAGAAAGGTCAAGAATGTCTGGAGTTTTCTGGGAGTGAAGGCAGTCCAGCAACATTTCCTAGCCCAGCTCCAACAATGCACATGCTTTACTGTGTGTTCATGCATAAGCCTTGCCCTAGACTCTAATGAACTAAAGGCTTATGATCACTGTAGTGCATGTTTTAACCTAGATCTGTCTCATTCAAGCAGGTGGTTAGATAACCTACCGTTTAACCCAGCCTTTGCCCTCTGGTCAAGTCCAGCCAGCTGCTAGATATGCTGGGTGTTATTTGAGACTGCTCTGAGTTTAAACATCAGCCTCATTCTGGTAAATGTAGTCCACAAAAGAAATGATCTTGCCCTGCAGTTTCCATCCTCTCTGTTCTCAGAGAAAGATCTGAAAAAAATTCTTAATGGTCTATATATTAATGGTAAAGTATCATTATTTCAATTTTTTTACCTGTTGCCATGGAAATGTTCATAATGTTCAGCAACCAGTGTTTTGGTGGGTGATGGTGATGTGTTGTGATGTATATTTATGTTTCTGATAGCCTTTGGAAGCCTATGTCTGAGTATTTTTAAGAATCCAGGAGCAATTTTTATATATTCTACAATTTGCAGAAGGAAATAGTGCAGAAGAAAAGAGTTTTTGCACTGGGGCAAAGCATGACACCATTTTCTTGTTTTAAAGGTGTTTCTCAAAGTATATGTGGATGAAAGTTCCAGCAAGAAGTGACAGTATGTGGGTGGATGTTTATCAAATAGATGAATAATTATAATAAATTTACATTTACCACATCAATTATAAGCATCCGTTCAGTATGTTGCAAAGAAACACTTTCAGAAACTGTGCCACTTGATTTAAATGTGATTTGAATACACTTGATTCTACTGGGTTTGGTGAAAAAATGCAGGTGATATGCACGAAAAAGATGTAGTGAAGTCATATAACTTACTGACAGTGGAGATTTCACATACCCATATCTTATGCTGAATTTTATTTTTTCCTGCTGTGGGATGCCTCAGAAAATGTATCATCAGAGAATACTTTCATAATCCAAGTGCATTTATACATGATGATGAGATAAATGCCCATGCCTGTGATGTCTGTAGAGCTTTGCATAGTGAAAGTTAGTTCAAAAGTTACATCAGTATAAATTTTTACTAATGTATCTGAAACTGGTAGCAAGTGCTCAGTCTGAAAAAAAGTCTGTAGAAAAAGTAAAAACCTACTCTCTGTTCCCTGTTAGTGCTGAGGACCTTAGCACTATGCACAAAGTATATAAATAGACCACTGTGATCAACACCTGAGAGAGAGCTTATAAATGTCTGAAATGTATGGTGACAATTTGCAGAACTTCTGCATTGCTCCCTCATGCCCACTTACAAGCTATTTGGATAATCTGGAACCAGTTAGGCAATACCATATACTATTGTTTGCTGGTCTCCTCTAGGCTTGCACAGCGCAGTAATAACCACCCCAAGGAATGCTTCACTTTGTAGGGGGGGAGAGGGGGGCGGGCAGAGACATGCAGCTTTCCTCTGCTTTTTGTGGTGCAAGTGTGCCTGATAAAATGAATCAAAACTGAGCTGCCTTTGCCACCTGGTAAAACCACACCTGCTTCCAGCTACCAGTCTTACAACTTCGTAGTTCAATGTGTTCACCTAGATTCATTCCATGTGCCTGGGTGTTTTATCACTTGGGGTTTGTTTGCTGGGGGAAACTAGATGTAGAAAACTGTATACATTGGGTTCAGTTCACCTCGACTGTAACACTGTGGATTCAAGCACATTTAGCAGCCAAATTCCCCTGAAGCTGTTTGTGGTGAGCAGATGGAAATTCCGCAGAGGTCTCTGGACCTCGTTCAGAACTGACCTGAATGATTGTTACTCATCAGGTGTAACTGATCGTTAAAAGGCTCTTAAGTGTTTCCACGCTGTTCCCCAATTTATCGCACAGTTTGGAAGCTGAAGAAAAAGAAAAAATTAAAATCGAGTTCTAATTGAAGAAAAAGAACAGTAAAAGGAACAGAGAAGGTCCTGTTCACCTTCTACCTTCCTTTTTCCTTGCTTCTTTCCTGCTCTTTCCCCCATCCATGCTGCTCCCTACTCCTACGCCCTTCAAATATCCTCCCATCACTAATTCCTACACTGTCTAAAATGCTTTTGAGTTCCATTTCAGTTCTGGTGTTCAATAGATGTGAGTCCCATTGATTTATGCCAGGGCTGAATTTTGTCCCTATAGCATACCAAATTGCTTCTGCACACACATGGAATGCCAAATCAGCATACAGGCATCCTACTTCGTAATTACTTTATTACTCATTTATTCTTGGAATGAAAAATATATCCTTATTTATGTCACTACTGAGTCTAGGCTGTTATATAAATTTGATCCTGTACAAAGCTGTCTGATATAAAGGACTGGCAATGGATAGAACACCCATTCCTTGTAAACGATCAGCTCAAATTCTAATCAAGTCATTAAATCAAACCAACCAAAACTTCTTTCTCTGCAAAGCTGTTGTAAAAATGAGGCTGGTCTCCTCTCCATTACACGTGCGTCAACCCCACAGTTGACTCTAATTAGCACCCTTGCAGGCTACGAAAACTCCCAAGCCAAGGATTTAAGCAGGCAGGAAGATGAACTCTTTGTCCTGGCCTCAGGTCATGGCAGGCTGACTAACAAGCAAGTCCTACTTCTGCCTCAGCTATAGCTGTCTTCTATTTTCTAGGACTAGCAGTCTGGCACCTTTCATAAGCACATTGTTTTCATAAAAAAAATTTAACTCTGATCTCATTGTATAATTTAGGCATTTTTTTCTCACTTTTAAGGAAGTTTTAGAGTTAACAGGACTTTGGTCTGAGTAGGGATTACAGGATTTTGACCCCTCTGGGATCTTTGTCCTAGATTTCAGCCTTGGCAGGTGGAGCACTCTGTAACCAGTTGACATTTTAGTGGCTAGTCTGTGAGTCAAATATCTTGTTTTATGTTTTCCTTTTTTGGTTTGTATGAGTTTATATGGTTTTCTGAAGTATTTGGGAAAGTTGCACGAGCTTTGTGGTGCCACTGCACCTTCCTTGAGCCAAAGAAGTTGCTTTCCTCATTGAGAAATCTCACTTCAAAAGAAGTTGTGATGTTTTTTAAATTACTGTTTCAGATGGCTTTTATTTCCATATGTCTGCATCACTCAGAAAATCTGGGTTTATTCTGGTTTGTGGTATTTCTGATTTATTTTTCCTATTTAGAGGGCTCTATTTTTTTCTACATGTGTCCACTTTCTTCACACAGAGACACATAGAAAAATTTTTGGAGTGACCTCTGGTTTTATTTCAGTTTGAGGAAAGAAAATAAGAATGTAGAAAGATTCTGGATCTCAGCCATTGCAATGAAAAACATCTGTTGAGGCCTTTGCAAGAAAAAAATTATCCTACCATGGGCATGATTAGTAATTAAAATTCAGATTTTTTTCTAATAAGTTATTTCACCTTCATAATCTAAAAAAGGGCAAGTAGAAACCTGTTGCATTTTGGCGCTGTTGTAAAGCAGAGATGACCAAATTTCATTCTGTGCACTACCCGATGGTGGTCCAATGAAGATGGATGATCACACAATGCTGGCTCCTTCACTCTCTTTCTCATTGCTAAATTACATAAAATAGTTTCCTACTGTTGTGTTTCCATGTAAGCAACCAAACAAAGTACTGCGGAGGTATGGTGGAATCCCAGCTCAAAGGAGTGGCTTCTAGACTGTGAATGTGAAAGGCGGTTTGAGGCAAATCTGTAAAGCTACTATTCATATTTCAACAAATCTATCATATCTGAGGAATGCAATGTCTTCAGAGCTGCAAGGACACCAAATTCCTCTGACCAAGGTTAGTTTTGGCAGCCTGTCTGAATGCATATTACACAGTCTTACTGGGATACCAATCTGTTAAGAGATCTGTGTTGGAGTTGGGACTTGCCCTTGCCTGAGTCATAACAGTAGATCTGAAGAGTCAGAAGCAGCCAGACCCAGGAGGGTGTCAGCCCCGCTCCTGGGCTGGGCAGGAGCCCTCAAGGAGAGAGCTTGTTGCAGAGATCCCCGTGCTCTCTCTCCCTGGAGAAATTTTGAGGAAGAAACAGGATAACACAAAAACACAACAGTTCCCTTCACATAGCTTTCTTCAATGTGGAATTTCTATGTAATGGCACGGGCGAAGCTCCTCCCTGTGATTTTTTTTCCTGTAACTTCTGCAGGTTTAATAAGGAAAGTGAACTGTGGTGAGCAAGTGCTCTGTACTATTCTGTTCAAATTGAAACTGTATTTTCTACAGAAAATCCTCTCTTCCTGCCCCTTGTTGTTGTTTTTTTAATCCTCCAAATCCGTATCTCTTCTAAAGGCATAAATCACTTTCCAAGATACAGTAAATTCAGCGGGTGGGTTATGCTCCCTCAAATGGTTGGCTAAAGAATCTGGTCATGGACTTACTTAAAAATGTTTGATAGAAATTGTAAATGATGCCTGTTTTTATTGGAGTGAAGTAACATTTAAGCATAGGTAATACAGATGATAAACTTGCAACACTACCAAACTGAAAAACACATGGGACCCGTGTGTGTGCCAATTCAAATACAGCTTTATTAAATGCACCTGATTTTAAGCTACCTTTTAGTATTCCATTTAACAGTTTAATGAGAACCAGTTATAACAGAGTTGGGGTTTTTTCTGTGTTCAGAATTCAGCAAGCTACTCATCTGACATGCATATCGATTTAGGCAGATGGCATCAGAAAAATCCAATGAAGGCCTTTACTGTAAGTAAACATAGGACGTCCATGTGACCTTCTAAACCAACGCATCATTTACACATTCTGCTGAGAACGTCTGAAGCAGGAGCTATCAGTGTTTCCTTGAGACCTTTTATCACAAAGACTGTATCCTGAATTAAAGAGAACAAGCTGCTGACAACAAGGGCTCTGGCATTTCTAGGGAATGGTACCTAGCAGTGTCCATTCTTACGTTAACATCTGCAGCCATTGAAATGGCCACTTGCTCCTGAAGGCAGGGGAGCAGCCTATTATGGACATGTTACAGAGTCCTCTTTCAGCTGCCAATTGGCTGAAGTGCCAGGTGCAAAAGATGTGCTCAACAAGAGACTATAGAAGAGGGTAACGGTTACACCGGTTGCAAACTGATAATTGCTCACTCACTATTTCCTCGGTATTCAGCCGACTAGCTGTTTCAGCAATTATTTTCCTGTTCTTTATTTCTGTTAATGGTGTGCCCAATATTGCAGACTGTTTCCCTCTTTCATAGCTGTAACCCTCTATTGAAATCCTGGAAGTGTAATGTATAGCATTAGCTCTACTGTGTATGATTAATGCAATCGCAAGCTTAACTCTGGAAGGAATCCACCCTGTAGTTTACATTAGCTCTTAGATGACCTAAAATTCAGCTCTCTCCCCCATCTCTGTGCAAAGAGCAGGTTACATGCTTTTATTTTTCATTTATTTTTATGATTTTCCTAAGTCTAATGAAAGAGCTGAGTGCCTGCCGTTTTCCATATTCATATTGACCTTACAGTTCTAAATTCTGTTTTCAGAAGTACAGAGATGATGAGGGTCACAGAGTACCACATGTCTTTGTTAGCTTAGCTACTGCATCTGTGGCTGCTGATTTATATAGGTTAGAATACAATCGTTCAGAAAGATACTCACCAAAGCCTGCAAGCATCTCTTTTTCTTTCTTTCTTTCTTTCTTTCTTTCTTCTCTTTCTCTCTTTCTTTCTTTCTTTCTTTCTTTCTTTCTTTCTTTCTTTCTTTCTTTCTTTCTTTCTTTTTTTTAATTGACAATTCTTCATCTCTTTTTTTTTTTCCGGCTGAGATATTATGAGGAGTGACATCCTTTGTGTGAGATAATCAAACCATTGCTTTTTAAAGATAAGCAAATTACGACCATTCAATTTCTTTAGTTATCATTTCTTTTCTCAAGTGGGAAATCTTGGCTTACATAAAGATTTCAAGATCAAATGCAAGTTTACTATATTTTATTTAGACTTCAGAAATGTAAAAAAAAAATAAAATAAAGAGAATTAAATTCCATAGCAGCATGTACCACTTCGTAAAAAATGCTAAAAAAAGCCAAACCCTGCAATTTCCCTTTCTCTGAGAAGAAGAAAGTGAACTATTTGAAGAGGCCAATTATGGAAGCTAAGATCAATATAGCATGAAAAATCAGTTAGGATAAAATGCCAGGTGATGACAGATTATCATGCGAATTAGATCTTTTCTAGAAGGAACAATTATCACAGCACCTGTTAGAAGCTTTCTGTTGTTATTTCCGTACAACGAATCTCCTCTTATCAGTGAACAAAAACCTCAGTAATATTGACTAAAAAAAATAAAATGCTGGCAGATTCCTTACTGTGGTAAAGAAGTTGGAGAGCAGTGTAACAGATTAAGTGCTCACTAAAGTATGGCAGGTTGAAGGTGGGGAGTTGGAGATGAAAGTGATCAAATTATTTTTACAGATTTCTCTAGAATAGGAGGTTCCTCACAGTTACCCACAAAACTGACGATATTCATCAGTCCAGAGCAGTTTTCTTGATAGCTGCAGGAAGGTTTTCAGTGGCAGCAGCTACATACGACTATGCAAAGTTTTGAGATAAGGATTACGTTCAGCCAGTGAATTAAGATACTCTACAAATCCCTAACAGCAACTGGAATAAAAAAAAATCCCTCTCCTATAGATTAAGCAGAAATAAAAGGCAGAGGTCTCTGGGGTTATTGTTTGTGCTGTTGGAAGTGGGAATGTTGAAACTCAGGAATACGCGCAGCCTATCTGCGCTCTGGCCTCCCTTGCTGTTTCATTTCTAGCCTCAGAAACTCCAGGCTAGCAAATCTGGGGCAAGATAATTGTCTAATCCTGTGTTTCAATGTCACTCAGCCACAAACAAAACTTGCTCTGTGAATCATTTGTTGTTTTTGATGGGCGTTATTAAATTCACTCTGGCCATATCAGAGAAGGATGAAACTAGCCCAAACAAAGTAAAAGCAGATCCCTTTTCCACTACTAGCAGTCTCAAATACCTGCTGACTCTGCAGGCAGGCATCCCCCTGCCTCCCTGGGGTGGTCTGCTTGAGGTTGGCTGATGGGGTGTTACTTGCCCCTTCCGTTTTGAAGAGCTGCTTTCTGGCGGCATCTCACAAGTGAAACCAGCAGTCCTTTCCCATTCTTTCATCATGGTGCTGTAGAGAAATCCCTTTCTACACTTCCCTATGAGAAGCAGAGTATATACAGAACACCAGTATAAATTCTCTCATGGTTATTGCATCCAAACACAGGGCAGGGAGCAAAATCCTTACCTTGGAGCTGCCGTGCTGGCGGAGCAGGGCTGCGGAAGGGAGCCTGCCCGAGGAGCTGGGCTGCATGGCAATGCCACAGCCTGGCTGCTGCATTGTGTGAGTGCCCTAATTGGGAATGCCAGGTCTCATCCATCCAGCAAAGCATGCTGAAAGCACAGCCGCCCGCCCGGGCTCGGGGCTGTCGTACCCTGTTCCTGGCTGAGAAATGAATTGTAATCACAGTCAGACACTATAGGGGACTACTTGCGGTGAGTACTGTATATGGCAATGCGTGAGAAGGGTTTTAAGCCCCTTGTTGCAGTTACAGAGAGCGTATGGGATGTTGTTCTGTGTTCTCTCTCTTTCCTGAACTTTTAACCTCATCCTACCTCTAGCCATGCTCAAAATGACAGCCACCGAAAAGGGAGGGTGGGGGAATGCTTTCCATTCCTTTCTCTGTCTAAATATGCAAATATACAAATATGCTTAAGAAGGCCATAGGCTTTGGTACTGTTTTCGCTTCAGCTGAGTGACTCCATCCTCCCAGCCAATGTGGTGGTCCCCATGAGTAAAAGGGAGTTTATTTTGAGGTAAGGTACTTTATTGCAGGAGAGATGCCAAAAGAAACCAAGAAAGCACTTAGACAGTTTTAATGGACAATGGTTTCACCAATGCTCTCAACTTTGAGCTAACATAGGGGGTATTATGAGCTAAGTCATCCGATTGTATGTGCTCACATTTCCAGAAAAGAAAACATCTGAAGAAGTATAACCTCTTAATGTCAGTGGAGAAGGCTATTCCCTTCCCATTTCACTTCTTGCTGATTTGTGGATATTAAAAATAAAAAGCCAAAAATACCTCTTAACTTTGCCAGCGAGATTCACATCACCGCATATCTGTCAGTGTTACCCATTTAGCCTGTGGTTCCTCTGCATAACACGACAGAGGGTCAGAGCCACTCTGACAGCTCCACAATGGGAGTAAGATGTGGTGACAGGCAGTGCTGAAGAGCTGGAGAGGTCAAGAGGATCTCCAAATATCCAACAGCCTTGAAAACCCAAATTCTGAGCTGCAGAAAGACAGTAAGTTTGTCTAAAGCAGGAAAGGCAATCTTGCATGAAATTGGTCCTTTAGGCAGAATCAGAGGATACCTGCAGATACTGGGGTGCCTAAGCATTTATGTATCTTATTTATGGACTGGTGGAATACCCAAAAAGCACTGAAGGCACTTTGTAGCTGACTATCAAACTTTAACCCATCGTATTTTCACCACTGAGAGTTATTAAGTGGCAATCTTTTTACACACCTCTAACAAAACCCATTAGAAAAAAATTGAAAATTATTTTTTCTCTATGTGGTATTTTCTTCCAGTATCCATGGCACTATTTTAAGTGGAATAAAATTATTTCATTTCGTTCACTACTGTTTTTACCAAAGTATCTCATAGCTTGGAGGGACGATAACAAAAAGGATAATCATCCTTGGTTTATATTTTGCAAGAGCAGGACTAACTGTAGCTTAGGGTTAGGTTTGGAATTTATGAATATATGCCTTGTAATCTGGTGTCTACCCTTTTGCCATCTGCCCTTGTGCAATGAAATAGATAATTAGGATTTTTGATGACACAGGCTTAGATTTCCTGTTTTACCACAGACTTGGTTAATCACTTAAATTAATTGTGCTTCCTAAATGATGTTCAACAATGATGGGAGTTGTTTCGAGTTTCTGGAGTTAAAAATGGGAGGTAATGGTAATTTTGTCACATGCCACGTGATGCCTATGATCCTGTTAACTGCCTGTGATATGGGTAGTTAACAGAAAAGCAGCTAGAAAAGCTTGGCATGTTGAGGAAGCTTAGAGGGGAAGGCTGGCATATTTATTCTTAGGTGTGACCTTAAAAATCTATGATGCTTTGTCTAGGCACTGTTGTTACTGAATTGAATCACTCTGAAATACCTAGTAACTCTAGAGGGAATACTGAAAAAAACATATTTTGTTCCTCTTTGGGCACTCGGACGGTAGCTTTAGTTAGCAGCTCCTTGTTGAAACTGAGATCTTGTCTTGCTTAGTGAATTTGAGTGTAAGACATGTAAAATCCAGCAGAGACATGATTCCACTGTGGTTTTTGCATCCGATGGAGACAGACCCGAAGGCATGGAGTTAGGTGCAAAATATCTCACCACTACCAAATGGGATGGTCCTGCTCCTCTTTTGCAAATGTCCCTCCTTGCCCACTCTCCACCCCATTCTCCTACCACTTCATTTTGGCACCACCCTCCATGAGCCAGCTCAGCTCCCCAAGCTGACAAGGAAGGCAGCAAAAGCATGGGCAATTCTATTCTGGTTTTGGTGAGATACATCTCCGAGCTAATGGACTCTGCCGCAAAGCAAGTGTGGGAGGAAGGCAAGAAATAGAAAAGGAAAGTGGCAGAGGGCCAGGTGGTGGAAGGAAACTCTCCTATGAGGAGAAGCTGAAGGAGCTGGGAGTGTTTAGCCTGGAGAAGAGGAGACTCAGGGGGGACATTATCACTGTCTACAACTACTGAAGAGAAGTTGTAGTCAGGTGGAGGTCGGGCTTTTCTCCCAGGCAACTAGTGACAGGCCGTGACTGCGTCAGGGGAGGTTTAGGTTGGATCTCAGGAAGCTCTTCCTCACGGAGAGGGTGATCGTGCACTGGGATGCACTGCCCAGGGAAGGGCTGGAGTCACCGTCCCTGGAGGGGTTTAAGGAAAGGCTGGACGTGGCACTAAGTGCCTGATGTGATGGTGTTAGGTCATAGGCTGGACTTGATCTCAGAGATCTTTTCCAGCCTCAACAATTCTGTGATTCTGTGAGCAAGGGAAAGGAGAGCAAGCAGGAGCTGATGCCATCTTGGCATGTGAAACCATGGTGGAAACCTGTGCCACAGGCAAGGAGGTACCACCATGCAATACTCTGCCCGGCTTGACTGACCTGAAAAAAGTGCTTCTTACAAAATCTGACACTGTGGTGGAAACATTTATACCTTAATAATAACATCTCTTTTCTTTTTTTGACAATATGAGTAATTTGCATCTGAGATAAGGAAAAAACAATGTATTTTGTCCTGCAGGCAGGATGTGGGTGTTCACCTGAGTGAGGGATAATTCTGTTTTTAAAAAATGTATGATATGGTCTTTGTTGCTGTGCTATGGACTTAGGCAGCCATTCCTAACTCTTTTTGAAGCCCCATATTCTCCTTTTCACTTCCTGACTTAAAGGTATTCCCTGGAAAAAGCTGCTAAGGCACAGCTTATGAACTGCAAACAGAAAAGTGTAAGTATCCAACTGACAATCCACAAGTGTGATGCAGATGTTTCAGATCATATCTACATTCCATGAATGTGTATTGGATAAGCTGCAACTGAAGTGTAAGGTCCCGAACAGGGGAATTATATTGACATGCTTATGGCCTAGTCATCAAATATTTAAAATAGATATCTGTATTTCAGTCACTATTAAAAATGCTTTGCTTAGGTTCCTATATCATCAGTTATGTAATTGTGTGGTGGTTCTTGCCAAGCCCTGATTTTTATCTGTTAGCAAGACTTACATGCAGAGGTAAAATATTTTGTAACCTTAGGGGTTAAATTGGACAGTTTCAGGTAAATTAGGCTAGAGATCATTCTCCATAGATCTGGGTGGGAAATGTGACCAGCTTCCACCATAATCTCCAAAGAAAACTTGTTGGTTCCCTTCTCGTACAGAAATATTCACAGAGCAGCAGACTAGTGTTAAACAACTCTCAGGTTCTGCCACTTACTTACCGTCCACGTGGTGGTCAGAGGTACATACAGATATTAGAGCTAGAGTAAATCTCAAGTCCTGATAACAATGGAGTCATGCTGGCAGAAACCGAATAGGCAAAGTCCTGGTGTCTCATTGCTGTGGCAAATACCATCCCCCTCTCACCAGTGACTTTAAACTTATTTGGTATTCTGCAGTCAAAACTCCAGATGTAGTGCAGCTGTAGCCTCTGATGGGCCTCTTTACAGTCCTGCTCCCTTTGTCCTGTAGCTTTTCCTTGGGGTATTTTGCACTGTAGTGGTATCTTAAGCAAGAAATTATCCTTAGCGATTGCCTGGGTGCCTTTCTGATAGCACACTCTTGTGAAACCTGGATGACACTACAGAATCTCTGTAACACCTCAGCCCTAAAAATGGGTGAGGAGCAGGTGCAGAGGCAGCCGTGAAAAGTCACCTGCAACGGGAAGCAGAAAGGGCTCCCTGCACCTTTTCTCATCCCCCTGAGTTTGTCTATAATGGTTTAGCCAAAGAAAATAACCCAGCGACAGAAGGAAAGATGAAACTGAGTAGCTGTTACTGAGACTGTGGTAGCTAGCTGATTTAGTGAAGAAAAGAACAAGATACATTTATTTAAATGCATAGTGATAAAACATGATTATAGGACTGTAATATAAGTTGTATTAACAATACCTAAAACAAACCCCCGTAGTTAAGATGCAGCTCTTTGGGATCAGAGCGTAGAGAAGCTCAACAGTGCTCCAGTGGGGTAGGAGATGGTCCCAGCCATGCTTTCCCCTTTCACAGAATCACAGAATCACAGAA